>NW_027106657.1:231570-256865 GCF_000696795.3 Halyomorpha halys
TATATATAGTGAAATAATATAATATATAATTGTTGACCGTGACAATTAATAGTTATTTAACACCACCCAAATGCACCTCTGGCCATTACCGCCTACAAGCAGCACCTACCAGGTGGCAGTGGCGTCCACTTAGGGAATAACTGATATAAATGAAGAATAAATCAATCATTTTCCGCCACATTATTTTAGGTTAGTTAATTAAAGTAAAAATCTTCAAGGCTGAAGGCTGTGCTCTACTTGTCCTATGAGGACAAGCCTTCGCCCGGTCGTGAGTTAGAGGCAGCTGAAAGCTCAAGATGTCGTAAGTAAAACCCTGACCAATTGTAGGGCCGCTGTTAGGCACACTGTTTTCTGTGTACATTTTCCCTTGGAGGAATAACAACCTACAAGTAAAAAGTCTAAGAATGCGTTAATCCAATGACTGAATTCCGCTGGGAGCAGTGGCAAACAATTAAACATTGACATCAACATCAAAGGTTGCATCTGCATGTGGCAGAACATGTGCTCGAGATCAGCTGGTCTGAGCCAATTATAAGTTACGCAAGGAAGCCACCTCTTGCACAACGAACATGTACAGCTTCTTTGTAGTACTACCTCTGATCCTATTAGATATCGACCAATCGAAACGATTAATCTTCATCGTTCATGAACGTGACCTTCACCAACGATACATACCAGTGAGGACTTGAGGCCACACAGTTTGAAATCGATTCAAAACGAAGAAGGAATCGATACTTATAATCAATATTTTAAAAAAATACATACTGCGCTGAAGGTATACAAAAACCAGAGATTAATCATTTACTGAATTATGTGTCATTCATAATCGACTTGGTTGGAAAAAGCTGTTTCCCGAAACATATTGAACCTGAAAAGTTCTAATGTGACTCAAATTTTAGAAAATTTCTTCTATTATAAAAAAGGCTTAGATACTTTTTTTTTCATACTTTTGAGTTTTCACGATATTGAGCACCGAATGAAAAGTGTGCGAAAAGTTTAGTTTTTCCGTCAATAAAATGAACTACCAATTGTGCGTACTTTTCTACTTTTCAAAGACACTTACTGGTCTTGTTTAGGCCTGGTAAAAATATGAAATATTTTACTATGTTAACTGAAAAAACAAATATAATTTGATGAGAGTGTACTGGAAAATAAAAGAAAAGTAGAAACGTAAGAAAAATAGAAGTTTTAATGGGTAAACTTCCGGACTAATAAGTATAAAATAGTTGCAATAAATATTTCCAACAGTTGGGTATATCTATGCTTCCTTCACTGTTCTGTTCAGACTTATTGCAATGTGAATATCAAGGATTTATTTACTTTTCTAAAAAAGTTAGGAGTGAATGTAAAATGTAATTAACTTAGTCAATTTTTCAAGTTTTCTAGGAAAGGTAATAAAAAATTAATTTATTTTAAGAATAACGTTAAAATAATTAATTTGATACAAATAATTAACTGTTTCTGATAAAATGGAGAAGTTGTTTATAAAAAAAAAGGTAAAAACAGTAAACATTATTTTTAGAATAATTAATTTATTAATTAATTTTTAAAACAAAAATATGTGACTAAGAATCAATCGTACTTCAAATAATAAATATCAAGAACAAAATATGAGCGAAATTTAATTAACTCTCAAATCTTTTTTAATCTCCCCGCCTAGCCATTTCTCGCAAACGTAGTACGGCAGCAATTCTCAACTGTCAACTGTCAAATATAGCATACTGGATGCCAAGCCTACGAAAGGAATAGAATCCGCCTTCTGGCGTCACTCGGTCTGGAAACGTATCCCTCCATTATATTTCTTCCAAGGATAAATGTAAAAGATTGTTTACGAGGACGGAATGGACATTTCTACAGCAGATAAATTTAAAATATTGAAAAATTTTCCTTTTGAGGTTAATGACCTCCAATTTGATGAAATTTCTTTATTAAAATTATCACTCACTACATGGTACAACGTTTCGGGACCACAGTCTCATATTCATGCACTTTAAACCTCATAATTTCTTCTAAGAAATCATGTCACAATTTGTGCATCTTCAGTACTCCTTAGCACAGCTATAATCCAGATTAAAATATTGAGTTAGAACTGCTACATGTCAGTAACAAAAGATGCTCTACTCTAAAAGAGCTCAATACCATAAATTCTTAATAAGTAATGTGTTATGTTTTAATTAATATTTCTTAAAAGGTGAAAATTCAAATTGATGAGATAGTTGACCGTGAATAATATATATAAGGAGAATAACTTAATTTAAAAAACTTATTTACTAGTGCAAAAGTTTTGGCCAGAATTTCTAGCTTTCACTAAGAAGAAAAAACAAAATAACAACTAATGAATAAAGGATATATAGAATGATTAATGCAAATAATTGTTCATAAAGTAAGTAGATAAAAATAAAGGTTATGTTTAATAGGTAATTAAATATGTAAGTAAAATAACATAATTAATAAAATATAAATATAAAGTTATATTATATAATAATAGTTTAAAAATTAAAGTTATTGAAAAAGCAAAGAGAAAAAAAATATATGTGACTAATGAAATATGTAAGTAAAATTTTACATATATTTTCTTTCTTTGTTTTTTCCATAACTTTAATTATTAAATTAAAATATTCATATTTCGTTGTTTCTTTGCATGCTAACATATTTAATTACCTGTATATACGTTTTATTTCCCTCTTCTTTCATTACATTCTTTTTATCTATTTTCATTCTGTACAATTATTTACTTTAATCATTCTATATATCCTTTTGTTTATTGGTTGTTATCTTGTTTTTTGGTCTTAGCCCTGACGAAGGCTAGAAATTCTGGTTGAAATGTTAGCACTAATAAAACTTGTTTTTATTATTCTCTGATCGTACTCTCGACCATCTTCTCATGAATATTCAAACTGTTTATCAATACGTCTATATCCCTAATAAAATAATTGATAAAGTCACGAAAACTATCCCATGGCTAAATATTTCTATTTATTTTTTTATATTTACAACTGTGGTATTACTCCAATCCGACTAAATATTAAAATTTAGTTATAATCCCCCCAAAAAAATACGAATTTTTTAGAAACAATTAAGTCCGTGAAAACTACTTCAATGGATCGGGAAAGGCGATAACAAGGCTAACAGATGATGCTGGGTCAGCAATATTGGAACATGAGATTCATGTAAGCATCACGTTGTGGGCATTATCGTCTCGGGTCCTTTCTTCCTTTGTTTTAAAAAGCATCTGTCAAGAAGAACCAACATCATTCAAGGTCTTATAAACAATTTGATAAATGGTTTGAATCCGAAATACCATTTTTTTCATTCAACTATAGGAGGAAACTAAATCAAAGAAGCCTTCCGAATGCCGGTAAATCCAAATTGTAAGTTTATTAGAGTTTTTATAGCTTCGCTAACATTAAACTATCGATTCTAGGAAAATTTGTACTTTCTGCTTTTATGAAACCGTATTCCATGCTAGTTATTGAAAAAAAAGAATGACTATTCTTTTTACAGCAAAATACGTAATAATTTAAAAACTAAAAAGTGTGAATCACTAAATTAGTGCTGTTTGTTTGTTTGTAATAGTCTTTTCAGTCTCGTGTGAGGATTTCAGGTTAGTCGTATATAGTCCAAGGTTGCGGATCTGTTCTTCAGGGGTAAGAGCAAAATAATTAAAATATACTGTAGGGGAGTCGGTAGGTTTACGACGAAGGATAGAAGTAATTTGATGGGATTTGCTGGTATTTATTTTGATCCTCAAATTACGTCACCATTCCTCGAGGTTTGCGATATGGGATTGGAGAGTTTTGGATGCAATTAAAGGGTTAACTGCATTTGTTTTCAGGTAAGTGGTGAGGATAGAGTTAGGTTTGAATATCATCTGTATAGACAGAGAGAAGAGGGATGCATAGGAACCATTTTGGTTAATTTTGAATAATCTATCAATAAGAAAAGAACTGATTATGTGAAAGTATGTAGGAGGTAGGAATTTACGGAGTTTGTAAAGCAGTCCAGGAGTTTTTAAGTCTAAATTAAAAATTAATCCTGTATCTATATTAATTAAAACATGTTTGGTTGGGTTTCTGTGTTGACCAGCAATAATACTAACATTCCTTCAATTTTTTTTTCTATGTTGTATATTACTAAATTTATGTTAGGATTTAATCATCGTACCAATTATCCGATGTGACCTGAATTTTTTCGTTCCTTCCTACTTTCTTTCGCATAAGTATGTTTCGAGAAAAGCTTATCTGATTTGAAAAAAAAAATTAATAATTTGTGTAAAAATCTAGTATCAATTTTATCAATAACAATTCTAAATTCCAGCCACAATCTACCTAAATTTCGAAAATGTTTTATCAGATTTTATGGAAAGTACTTTTGCAAAAAGTGTACAGCATCAATTCAATGCACAACTTTCGCTTTCGCATGCGCAATGGCTTTTTCTTGATACACTTTGGTATATTTTGGAAAAGGTTGGTCTGAGTTGACTCAAAGTTTGGAAAAAGGTTGTGGATCAGGGGTTAGTCAAACCAAGGTCCAGCAAATAATTCATCAAATTGCACAAGTTGCTTTCCATACAATAATTTCCTGGACGCTTTTATAGTTATTGTTCCTGGTTTTATAGTTCTTTTAAAAGGTTTAAGTTTTTTTTTTTTTTTTTTTTGTCAGTATCAAAATTGTTTTGAGAATATATACATTTTATATTTCCTGATTAATAATGTTAACACCCTTATTTAATAAGAATTATTAAATTTATCTCTTCCTACCCTCACCCACTACCGGTCAACTTTTTGTTTCATCACAGTTTTGTTTTTTTCCTAAAAAAAGAATCAAACAAGGTTATTTTTTCTGTTTATGAAAAAATCTTCTGATGAATATTTATGATCCGCTATTTCCTTGATTAAAGGGACCTCATGATTCTCAATTAATTGCAATAATTACTTTCCACTTTCCATCTTATTCCTCTTCACAAGCCTCTCATACGATGAATATATATATATTTTTTCCCTGAAATATAGCATGGCTGCTGTTTCGTATATTACTGTTGTATCGAGTTGATTTATTAAAAACCTTGTTGCTCTATGATCAACATCAGTTATCACTTGATTAATTTGACGGACGTAGGTTCCCGCAATTGAAGGTTTAGCTTTAGAAACTCCTAAAGACTAAAGATATGCCGGACATAACATTAAAGGTTAATTCAAGCTTTGCGTAAGTTAAGTATTAACTAGCATTTACTATTGTTATTGATAAAATTGATATCATTATTGTTGATGATTTTTACACTAATCATAAATTTTTTTCAAATCAGACAAACCGTTTCCGAAACTTACGTATGCGAAAGAAAATACGAACGAAAGATGTGAGTATAATTTGATACAATCCGTACGGGACCAACAAGCTACTCAGGTTACTGAAAATTTCGTCGCATCGTATTAACGATTCGATGATTATATCCCAACATAAATAATCAACGAAATACAGGATGAGAGACAACCTTGATATTAAATTCTCAATTTAATTGGAACAGGAAATGATGACGCGAAGGAAATGTTATTTTCCTGAGACTAGCGTGTGTGTATTTGGAATGAGACTTCGCAGAATGTGAGTCTCAGATTAGCAGCAGTAAATACTTTAACCAGATTAAACTTTTCATAAGTGCATTACCAATCAAACTAAAGTACTCTACAATACATCCTCGCTAATGGATCCGAAGCTTGGGCTGCAACTGAGGTTGATGCAGATTACTCATATTTCAAAGTCAAATATTGTGAAGAACCTTCGTCACAACCAAAACTGGTAATATCTTGCGAAAAAGATCCAAGTGAAAATTTATCGTCTCTTCAAGGACACGAATATTGAAATGATTATGAAGGGCGGAAGTCATGGGCATGGCACGTCGTATGAATAGGCAAGAGTGAAATACCCAGCTAAATTGGTTAGGGAGGTCCTTCATCAAAGAAGAAGAGTAAGAGTTAAAAAGTAAAACAAAACTAGACGATATTATCATCCTTTTAACATTACTCTATTCTGACTATAAAATTGAAAACTAAAGATGATAACAAGTAATAATAACCGTAAGGTATTAGTTAAAAATCCAAAGAGATTGGATAATGTCTTCTATCTCAAAATAACCCCTGGGATGGAAATAGACAGTATCTCTGGATGGACGGTTGCGGTGGGTCGGTTACCCTCTTACGACCTTAATACGGTGAAGGAAATTACATAATCTGCCTTGGATAAGCATCTTTCCAGAAAATTTATATCCGAGATAACCTTGCCCTTTAAGTTTGCCCCCCCCCCTCCTTTTCCTCGGTTGGATTAATCTTGAGGTAATTTTAATAAGTTAGCATACGCTTAAACTAAAGTTACCTATAGTCTAGTTGCGAGAGCGCAGAAATATCAATTTCATCTAAGAAATCCCATATGGAATTTCTCAAAGAGATACGGGAGTAAAATATTATAAACCAATTGGATATATTTTAGAAATTAGAGATATATTCCTAAGTATTAGATTGGTGCATATGAAATTTCAGATTTTAAAGTAGATATATAAAATTGTATATCTTTTTTCACAAATTTAATCAGTACATTCCATTCGTTTCAACACACTTTTCCCAATGGGACTTTAAAGCAAAGATGACTTAAAAATATTCTGATCTTCAGAATCAATAAATTCAGATATCGAATTTTTCAGGTTGTCTACATTTTTGCCCGTAAAACAGATCCAAATGTTTTAAAAAATTAAAATCGGTTGGGGAGCGATCCGATCAATAGGGTGGCTGCTGAAAAACTTCATATTTCAATTCATTTAATTTCGTAATTGTTCTGTCCAATGTATGCGGCCGAGCACTGTGGAAAAGTAGTGGACCGATTAACAAGTGATGGATGTTTTTTTTATAGTGAAAAATAACCAGAAATTTTTCAAACCAACGCTGCACTTTTTGATCTTAAACAGTATTCTCTCCAAACTCCTGGTTTATATTCCGTGCTGCATTATTACCAAGTTTATACTCATACAAAAATAAAAAAAAAAAAATACACGAATATCGGTGGAATTCATATCGGTACAAAATTCAAAAATAAATAACAAAACGGAACACTTATGAGAAAATCACCTTTGTTGAAATGTGAGTCTGGAGATGGACAGTATGCTTATAAATGAGGTTATGCCAAAAACAAAAGCATAACGGAAACAAGAAGAGAAAGATTTGCATGTAAAAACATGCTTCATTTCATAGGCACCAAGCTAATTGCAACATGATAACAAAATTCATTAAGCTGTCTAAAATAGTTTTTTCACATATAAGATTTCTTATTTCTTATGAAAAATACACATTTTCTTTCTGCTCTTTTTCTGATAACAATAACATTAGAAATGTTCATTCTAGATTTATGTAAATATTTTTTTACTCTTATCTTTGAAAAATTTATATAAATGTATATAACAAGCGACTGAATTTTTTTAAATAGTATCTTTTGTTCGCTAGATTGAAATTCACCCTCCAAGCCTCCATAAAAATTAAAATCATAAAAAAATACCCTAATCCTTTGAATTGTAAATCTATCCTTTAAGTTTTGAATTGTACAAAATTGCATGTTTTGGAGTTGCTGCACGAATTTGCACATACTGAGGAGTACAAAATTGCATTTTTAATTTAAAAAATGAAATCATAGTAAAATTTACAAATTTTTCGAATATATATATATATATATATATAAATAAGCGTCGATTTACTAACTCCTAGGACTCTGTATGGGCTGTAACCATGAGTTATCTCAGCAATTCTGGATCTCTCCTGGGACCCACTCAGGTCCATATAGTAGGTACTCTTAATTGGTTTCATTTACCTCCAAGCCCATATAAATAAAGTGTTTTATTCTTTCAAGGGTATTATTCACTAACTCCAAGTACCCGGGAGTGGCAGATAGTTATTTATTATGTTTCTGTAGTCAACCCTATAGATTCTGGAGTCCTCCAGGAGTCTAGCCAACCTCATAAAGTGGGTACTCTTAATTGGGGGAAAATGTGGTGGTTGAGCCTGATCTTCAAAAATCACCTCCATTGATAACATTTGTTCTAAAAACAATACTTCCGTACAAAGTACTGAATCCTGACCATGATTGAATGACAATGATGATTGCAGCAGTTCAGATTATTATTATTATTATTATGTAAATGGAAGTACTGTTTTGATATATATATATATATATATATATATATATATATATATATATATATATATATATATATATATATATATATACACACACATAGTAAAAGGAATATGAAAATAGTTTGATCAATGAGAAATAGTACGACCGTCTTGACTGAGAAGGTCATCTAGTAAAGTTTCTCTGTGCGTTCATGAATGGCTTTGACTTTCTATATTTATTTTTATTGGAATGATTTATTGTATATACAGTGCAGTAGGTTTATTTATTTTAGGAATTCGTGATATTTTTAAATGTACTAATTATCCGACAACTATAATTTTTTAATACAACGAGTTTCTTAAAGTTAAAGTGCTTTGGGATTTGTACTGTATTTCCTTTTAAAAATAATCAATGAAATGAAAATAAGATTGAAAAAAAAAACCTGACTATATAAAGAAGTATTAAGCACTACTGACCTACTGTAACCATGATTACATTATCTAACAAGTGGGATATATCTTATCTTTTATTTAATAATGAAGTTGCCTCTTTTATTAAGAAAGGACATGCCTTTCCAGGTTTTAATTAATTCATTTAACTTTTCTTTGAAGCATTTCAATTCATTTAAAATATTACCGGCCCTATATAATTTAAATTAATAAATTACTAAAAATATTTTGTTCAGATTTTTACTAAATACTAATATTATACATATAAATGGTTGGTCAAGAAGAAACAAAAAATAGTTTTCAACTATTTGTCCATTGCTGAAGCTTTGAGCCACGATGTAGGTTTCATCAGGGCCGATGTAATGAGAAAGGACTGACAATTAAGCATTAAAATTCCTTTTCCTAAAAAAAATTCTTTGAACATTTTTTGATCGTAATTTTTATAAATTGAAGTTTTCGCAATATGATGATGTGTTAACAGCTGATCGTGGATTAGTATGAGGAAGAGATGGCGAGAGGAGGAGAGGGGGGAATGAACAACACTCAAAAGTGATACCTATTTTATTGTGTCAACGTTTCAGCCTGAATTTTAGGCCTCCTCCAGGGCTTGGTAAAAAACATGTTAAAATAAAAATAAAACGATATAAAAATAAAAATAAAATAAAACCATATTAAAAATATAAACAATAAAAAAATATCAGACTAGTAATTATATCAAAATAATAATGTTAACTCCTGGAGGGTCTCGATAATTTGTAAAGAAGCACTGTTTTTAGAACAACGGTTACAAGGTGATCTTATGACGATCAACTGCCAGATTTTCCTCCTCCACTTTATGAGGCTTGATGAACCTCAGGAGGGCTCCAAATCCACAGGGTTGACTCAGGGCTAGAGTGTAACAGAAAATATTTATGTGCCTCAGTTGGATTAGAACCCGGGTTCTAGAGTTAGTAGTATGGTGCCTTAACCTGTGCCACCGCGATCTCAACATCTAAACTGTTACTAATATTAAGTATTTATCAGTATTTATATATATCCACTGGACTCATTTCTTTGTCTTTTTATATATTTTTCATACTGTTTTATTATCATATTTGTGTTGCTATACTGTTTTATTTTTATTTTAGCATAGTTAGTACTTAAACCGGAATAAGGCTGAAAATTCAGGCCTAAGGGTTGGTACAATAAAATAAATACCACTTATTAGAGTTCTTCATTCCCTAACATCTTTTTCTCCAAGTTCGAAATAGATGTTTAATTTGACCAACTATCCTAAATTGAACTTGGACTAATTTTAATTCAGATCCAATTTTTTGACGATTTTTTTTTTCAGTTGCTATAAAAAATCATATTTTACAAAGTGGAAATAATTAATATAACTTTTTATTTTGTACTTTGACATTGGTTTGATCAACAACGATCGAATCGTTTTTTTAATAAAAAAAAAAAAATCGAAAAAATCAATTCTATTAGGTGGTCAAAATCCGGTCACTCGGATTCAGAGTAAAAGTTTCCGTAATACCATTTCCAAAAATTTCCAAGGACATTTAAGCATATCCTTTTATGTAATTTCAGTATCGTAAAACATTTCGTTTTTGAACTAAACTGTTCACACAGACAAGCAGATCATTTTTCGGAACTTGGCTTTGAACTCTTTAAAAACTTGTTTTCAAAAATTTGCATAATCGTAATATTTCCCCATATTATATATTCCATACATAGGCAAGTGAAAATAATATGCGAACTAGTCACCGAGACGATGGGAAACTTCCACAGGATATCCTTCAAAACAATCCTTCTTAGAGATATTTGATAAAAAAAAAAAAAAAAAAAAAAGCAAACGAATAAAATCCTTAAGGAATAAAATAAACTGTAAGGCTCTATATTTCATTTAACTTTTTTTTTGCAATTTATACCAATGAAAAGGAGAATTATAGTGTTTTATGTGAAATCTAAACCACGGCCGATGATATATGCGAATAATAACTGAGAAAAATGTCCGACATCAAGTGGGATTTCAAGACAAACATTGTTTTAACTTTCCTTAATATGAAGGATATATAATATAATATTATCCCTTGATGAAATATTATCATAACCTTCATATTATTAAAAATATATACATTGTATAATACATTAGGTAGGCCCCTCTCCTGCATTAAGGGCATTGTCCCGTGGTCATAGCTTTATCAATTGATAACGATAATCCGCTTTCCATCTCAGCCTACACCAATGTTTTTTTAAAAATTAAAATTAAATAAAAAAAAAACATCATAGTTTTTAAGCAACTTCCTAACACAATCTATTCTGTTATTGAAATTAAACATAATAATAAAAAAAATTGTTTAATTAATATAAAACAATTGTTTAATTAATATAAAAAATGTTTAATTAATATAATAATAATTTTGATAAAATACAACATTTTTATTTATCATTCTGCAAATTATATAAATATATTCTAACTATACATAATTAAATTATATTGCATAACGCCGAAACGTGTACTAATTAAATTTATTTTTTACATATGCATGTGTTTATACACGTGCTCATATATTTCTGAATAATCTTCCCTACGTTATGAATAACACCTATTGATAAGAAACGGATACGAACAACTCTTCTGGCCCCTTATCAACGATTTCCTGACAGAAAATAAATATTTTTCTGAACTTATAATAAAAACAAAATTAAATAAGTAATAATAATAGGAAAAATCGTAATGAAGTTTGTAAATTAACTTAGTATCAGGCCATCGAAGGCACGATCACAAGGTTACGAGCTTTTATGTAATTGTTGCTGTTGTTCAGTTTCTACGACATTGAAAATTTAATTTAGTATATTAGTATGATTTAAATTCTTTTTAAAAATTATTTCTATAAATAACTTATAAGAAGAAATATACAATTTTTATAGTTAAAAAAAATTTTTTTTTTTGTTTTCAATTTGTACAATTTTGAGTTATAGAAAATAGTAGTTAATAAAACCAGCACAAAACTGAATAATGAAATACCGAAGCTTTATCAATTATATATTTTTTAAGTAAAAATGATTCAGAATAACAATTAAAAAAGACCAGGGAAAATAATAATGTTTCCATCGAAATATAAACACATAATCTGAAAAATAAACGATTTTCTTTAATTAATAATTTTTTCCGATTGGAAATTAATCAAGATGAATAAAAAACAATCAAATTAATGAGTTAATTTCATCGAATTATGCAACGTTTCAGCAAAACGATGTAGGACATCACCAGGGTCACAACAGAAACGATTGATATGAAATTAATGGTGTTGATGTTCTGTAAAAAGTATGAATTCAATAAATGGGTATTTTGCATATTTTTGGGGACCTTTTTTTTCTTGTATTATGCGAGACTCAATTAGGATTCGTTTCAGGTTCTCAAAAATATATGAATGTAACAAGATTACACCCAAAAAGAATTTCCAGACAAGATAAAGAGCGAAATATTCTCTTTTGAACTGCAATGAATTGTTAGATTCGACCTTTTTTACAGAGTAGGATTTGTTATTTACCACCAATTATTTACATCTTTTTGGATATATTTTTCTCATTTCTACAATGCTAATTCTAAACTTTAGGTAATTTAATAAAAAAAAAAAACTCTTTCTTTTTGGGATGATTTCACGATACTTTTACTGATTTCTGATCCGAAATGACCCGGATTCTTCTATCGCAGTCGTCTATCATCCGAAAGTCCACCTACGAACACAACTTAAATATAATTTGATTGATAGATGAGTTACATACCCTATTATCTTTAAGTAGAGCTGTATGAGATAGCACTAAGTTATATTAAGTTCACAAACTAAGCTCATATCGAAAGTACTTGCTGCTTGGAAGAAAAGTTCACAAATGGCATGAATCAAGAGAGCGCTGTGAGCGACTGCTGGCTCACGGTGCGCTACACGTGAGTTCTCAGGGCTGCCAACCCGCCCTCAGGGATCATACCTTTCTTCCCCTCACTGGCAACACTTTTCCTCTGCCGTCATGCTGTGTTTATATTTATCTATACTTCGGGGATAAAAGACACGATGTATATATTTTTTAACTCTATGCTTATATTTCAACTGTTCCTATACCTAGTGCTACAGAAGCTCGATGGATAGAACCCAGCTCATGAAAAACGGACAGTATAAGAACCCAAGAGGAGAAAAAACGCAGTCATTTCACTCCAATTTTTAATTACTTTAATGAAAACTACGTATTATTACTAGTCAAAATTGACGAGTCTGCCAAGTATAGGTAAGGGGAATAAACAATGTCGGCTGTTTCAAAACGAGAAAAGGAAATTAATTTTTCATTCGAAACTCTATATCTTTAAAACTACCAACAACATTAGAACACTTAAGAGACCATCATTTAAAGTAGAGTAAATTTCCTAAGATATTAGCCCCAATAGAGCTATTTACGTTTAATGGTTCTCGAGATATAGCTTTTTAAAAAGCAACATTTCATATTAATGTACTGAAAGATTAGTAGTGAATTCATTTTGATAAATCTATATGTCAAAAACCATTCGAATAACAGATGTCTATTAACACACAAATTAAAGCTAGTTAAATGAACTATTAAGTAGATTCTGAGGTTTATCTTCTTAGGAGTAGTAGTTTTCATGATACTTGGTAAAATTAATTGATTTATAGTTGTTTGGGCAATAAGTTTGATTTATGAAAAAATCACTAGCACTCAAACTAAAGCTAGTTAAATTTACTATAAAACTTTTTATAACGTTTATCTTCTTAGAAGTAGTAGTTTTTATGATATTTAACAAAATAAATTCACAAAATGTTAATTATTAGTTGTTGGGATAAAATGTTTGATTTTTGAAAAAAATATATCTCTGGAACCATAAGACTATCAGTACTCAAAATGGTCATTTAACTTACTATAAAATAGTTTATTACACGTAATTTTTAGTTCTTTTCAGTTTTATTGACCAACTTAAATTAATTTAGCCACTTGAGGCTATCACTTAAAGAAATAAAAGCCTTTAAATAAATTAAATTAAATAAAAATGCTTATGAGTACGATTGTCTCGAGGTCAACTGGGCTAGTTCCATAAGGCGTTCGTGAATGGGATTCACATTGTACATTTATTAATACATGTATGATTAATTTTTGTTGATTAGCAAGAGTCTGTCGTAATTGAAAAGTCGTCAAATGTATATTATGTATATAATTATGTAATTATGTATATAATGAGGTGTAGATAGTGGACCGTAGATTAACGATTGGAGAAGTTTGTCGGGGGGGGGGTGCGGTCAGCAAAGAACAACATAAATAAACAAAACCATATTTATTTATTTTATGCCGACGTTTCGACCTGAGTTTCAGGTCTTCATCAGGGGTTATGGCGTAGAAGGTAGGCCTGCAACTCATGCAACACAGTTGCAGGCCTACCTGAATGTCTTCTGATTGGTCTATTGGTCCTCTATTGCTGTCTTCACATTTCTTAAATTACCCCAGTGTTAATGGAAGCTGGATAATAACAGAAGAGTTGACTTAATCTTAACTTATCCCTGCTAACACCTGTTGTAGGTTATATATACGCAATTTAAATTAAATAATTTGAAGTCATTTAGAACTTTCCAAAATACCGCATATGACGAGTAAGACGCAAAGCTTGCTTCGACTTCAAGACGATTTCATCTTGTCCCGTGTACAGATCCCAATTTTTTATTTATTTATTCCTATCATAATTTAGTAAATTTGATCTCAGTTAATATGGCGTGTAGAGAAACTACCCGTTGGTAGCACTCTAATGACATTTTACGTTAACAGTTCTCGTGGCCATCTTCTTTTAAGGCGCCTCGGAGAATTGTCAGGAATGGAAGAGGAAGCAAGGTTAGAAACTAGTGGGTTTGGGTTTTTAGGGAGTTTATAATGGAAGGAATAATATCTGGTTCGGGCTAGATCGGTTACATATGGAACATTAAGGTCTTTATGTATGATTTTATTTGTGACAGAGTAAGAAGCATTGAGGATTTTGGATTGTAAGGATAAGAGAGGAATTCGAAGGTTTAGTGGAGCCCTAAAGTTCAACTCCGTATGACCAGATTGGCCTTATTACAGTCATGTAGATCAGTCTTTTTAATGAATTGGAAGTTTAGACCGTTTGTCCAGTAAGTGCTGTAATAGTCGAATTCAACGTGCAGTTTCCTGTCTTTTCAGTCTAGTGTGAGGATTCCAAGTTAGTTGTTTGTCCAGATGTAGTCCAAGATAGTGGATCAGTTGGACAGGGGTAAGATCCCAAATTCCATTAAAGCAGTTTAGAGGGAAGGGGGATCGTTCGGACCTCGACTCTCTTACTTCGATTCCATCTCGCCCCGTGAGCATAGGTCCTGTGTAAGGTTGTTCCACACCTAACGAATCTCTCTCGCATCAAATTCATCTTGTTCCATTCATTTCAACCTAAATCTTATTAAGTAGTAAGTATTTTTTGGAGATGGGCAACCACTCCCTCTTCGATTATATCTCTTCGTGTGCAAAGACCCTGATGTTTTCAAAATTATAATCATTTTTGTCATAATTGTTTCAAAGAAATTGCTTGCTCTCAGACTATCTCAAGGGCATTGGAGGGATGTTAAGGGGTTAACATTTTGTATCCGTTTCATAGCCCATTGGTTTACGGGATGATTTGTATGCATATGTAGGTATTGCTCCCTTTAAATAAAATGGGCTTAAATTAGCTGTCTAGGATTCTTTTCTAGGCTGAACGATACTATAAAAGTGGGAGGTAACTTTTAATAAAAACTTTGTTCTACCTAAACATATAAGAATTCGTATAAATTTTTCGTAAATTGTGTTGGCGTTAGAGAAATGTCATTTATGAGTTACAATTTTCTATCACTCTCAATCGGTGAGTTTTAGCGCTCCATCTCAGCTCTCAGGGTAGAGTTCAAAATTGGGTCCATAGGCACAGTTTATCGAAATTATTGCAACCCGCTTGTTGAACTTTATAGACTTAGGCATAGCATTTCATGATGGTCTGCAATCACATTGAGCAACTAAATAAATGTATATATACTTTCCTTAACCACCCAAAGCCGTAGGTATAACGTGCCTATTAAACAACATTTTTTTTTAAAATTATTTATTTAATGTAATTTACAACTGTACAAAATAATACAATAGGTAAATTTGTTGTATGTTTCATATACACTGGAAAATCTTGAGAAGGAACCACCCATTGGTGGTACTTCAAACATTGATTTAAATTAAAAGGTCCCGTGGCCATCTTCTTTTCAGACGCCTCGGAGGATTATCAGGGATTGTTAAGGATGAAAGATTAAGAATTAATGGGTTAGGATAGTTAAGGAGTTTGGAATGAAAAGACGCATATCTGTTTTGGGTCAAATTTGCAACGAATGGGATCAGGTCTTTGTGAATGAGTTTCTTTGTGACGTAATAAGGAGCATCAAGGATTTTACGTAGGATTTTGGATTGTAACGATTGGATGCGGGAAGAATTTGATGGTTTGGTGGAGCCCCAGAGCTCAATTCCATATGTCCAAATTGGTCTGATTATCGTAGTGTATACTAATTTTTTGTAGTGAATGGGAAGTTTAGAGCGTTTTTCAAGTAAGTGTTGTAGCAATCGGAATCTACGAACAGTTTCTTGCCGTTTCAGTCTTGTGTGTGGATTCCAAGTAAGTCCCTTGACAAGATGGAGTCCTAAGTATCGAATCTGTTCAACAGGGATTAGTGGTGTATTTAGAAAGGATACTGTAGGACAGGAGGGCAGAGGTTTACGACGGAGAGTAAAGGTGACCTGAATTTGTCAGGATTTATTTTGATTCTCCAGTTTTTACACCATTCTTCAATAGATGTTATGTGTGCCTGTAGTATTAAACAACATAGACCCATTAAAAGAAACAATAATATGTCCAAAGAACCTTTAGATTATCATGATGACTACGCAGTCGAAGGTCAAGGGGCATAATAAATTAATGGACCTTCACCGCATATCTAAGCAGCCTTAACCGATGAGGAATTATTTATTGCAAAGCGATTTGCAGATCACTGGTAAATTTGACCTAGTTAATGAGCAATAAAAATTTTCTCAAAAATATGTACAAGACTGTTTTTAATAAAATTCCACTATGAGTTACTGTGAACAAATTTGTATTTATTAGGTTAACATCTTTTCGTTTCATATAATTTCAGAAAAGGTGATTTGGTAAAACAACTTTATGGAATAAAAACATTCATCCACATTTTCCTACTTGTTATAAACTTTTCAATTTCTTCAATCAAAGGTTTTGTAAAGAAATGCATTTTTGACCAGAGTATTTAAAATATTTTACCTTTAAAGAAGTTGCCTAAATTTCTGAACACATGGAAATCGTTTGAATATAAGTCTGGAGAATAAGGTGGATTTGCACTTCGTAGTATAGCTCCTTGTGTTTCGTCACAACAGGAGTCGTCGTGCAAGCGTATTCTGATCCATTATGTCAATATCACCGCAGCACGGTGTTTTAACCTCTGGGTAAAAAGGAGAAATGAATTATTCTTCCCATTGAACACCACACAGAAATCAATATTTTTTTCTGAGAATTTGGGTTTGGCATGTTTCCGGTCTTTCATCGATATTTAACCTCAGATTTGGTAGACTCCTGTTGTCATGAACAATCTAATTTTCATCGCAGGTGATTATGCTTTCGAGAAAAGGATGGTTTTTTTGCCTAGTAAGCAGTGAAACCTACGTTTCAGCAGCTGCCTTTCGTTTACTTGATGAGGTAGCCATAGATTGGATACCTATTTAACTTTGCCAATGGCCTTAAAGTGTCGAGAAGCTGTCGCTACACTTGTATTAAGTTGTGCTGCAAGTCCTTTAAATGTTAGGTAAGGGTTTTCTTTCAAAGTAAGCCAAAGTTTATCGTCGTCAATTGCTGGTGGAGGTCTTCCTCTCGAAATATATGAGGTCTTATACTCGAAATCGCGTGTTTCCTTAGTCATACTTGATTGCATACTAAACCATGTGCAATCAATTGGAATGATAGGAAATGTTATAAAAAAAAGTGAGGATTAATAACAGCTCATTGTAATCTGCAAACAACTAAAGTCCACTAATCCTATTTTGAATTTCTTTTATAATAAAAACGGACACTTTTAAAATGAAATAAAATTTCAACAAGCGTTTACACTATTCCTTAATGGTTTATTTTATTTTTCTTCATTATTAATGTGAAAGACTTGCTTAGGTTTTATTCTTGCAGACTATTATCGTTAATTATACAACCGTGACGAATCACGGTCATAATCTTCCGCCTTGGTGAGGCAGAAAGGATAGGTGAGAGTGCCCTGGACTCCATCAAGGACGGCGGTCTTCTTGCATTCTTCAGGTCAGCCGACAGAACATGTGAGCGATCGAAGGACGAAGGTATCCAAAGGTCGCTGTTCCTATCGCCCGTAAATAGACGGATCCTATGGAAATAACTTTTCGAATCATGCCTAACCGAACGGCCTTCAACAAAATACCTCGATAATTACAATGTTGTTTGGGTAGCTTTGATCTTGTTTAGGGGCAGATTTAAATGTGATATGCGGAGGTTTTTTATGAATAAGAAATTTAGTGATTTAATATCTTTTGTTCAACAATACTTAAAAATCTGTTGACTAGTTCATTGATCAGAAGTTGAGACTAAGAAAAATATTTGGTCTGACGAGAGTTTTCGATATTGTATATCTACTTCCGGACATTACCGGAATTCACATAAAGTTTATTTTATTCAGTTCCGAAGAAAACTAAAATTTTCCTCCATTTTGAGAAAATCTCGATATCTGGTGAACAATTTGATGTACAAATTTCTATTAGCACTCCAATTGAAGCTCGTTAAATGCACCACAAATTAGTTTATCATGATTATCTGTTGGAGATGTAGTTTTTATAATATTTTCCAAAACAAATACACAATATTTTTATTTTTTGTTATTTGTGAAACTTTTTGGCCATTGAAAAACTGTATCTCGGAGAGTATACAGACATACACGGGATGTCTATGAGCGCTCGAATCGAAGCTACAATAAAATTACAAAATTTTGATTTTTCATTATTCGGTAAAAAATATTGTCTTTTTGAAAAATCTCAAAAATCAATCATAATAGAACAAAAGCCCAAGAGGAGAAAAAAGTCAGTTACTTCACCTCCATTTTTGATTACTTTTATAGAAAACTTGTCAAAATTGATAAGTCTACCAAGTATAGTTGGAAGAATACAATATGATGGATGTTTCAAAACGTTTAAAAAAAAATTCATTCGGAGCTCCACATCTTTGAAATTACCAATAACACTAGAAAACCTAATAGAACATAATTTAAAGTAGAGTAAATTTGCTAAAATATGACCCCTAAGAGAACTGTTTGAAACATTCCGAGAGTTTTTTTAAAAAATGCAGTGAAAAATCCGTAGTTATTGAATTTATTTTAATGGAATCTATATCTCAGAAACAATTCGACGTACAGATGTCTATTAACACTCAAATTAGAGTTAGTAGTTTAATGGACTATAAAGTAGTTTATTATATTTATCTTCGTAGGAGTACTAGTTTCATAGATATTTGCTAAAATTAATTGATTTCTAGTTGTACGGACAGTAATTTTGATTTATGAAACGCAAATCAAAAAAATACAAAAAAATTGATTTTCTTTATTTGAGAGACTTTTTGGACACTGATCAAATGTATCTCAGGGAGTATTAGACATACAGTGGAAGTCTATGAGCGCTCGAATTGAAGCTGGGTATACGTACCGTAAAGTAATTTAGTAATTACCTTTATATTCGCTAAAATAAAATATTGATTTTTATTATTCGGGAAAAAATATTGATTTTTGGTAAATCTTGGAAAATATCTCGTATGGAGAAAAATATTAAATGGAAAATATATAAAGTTGCTAAAATATGTGCCCTACATATTTTAGCAACTTTACTTTAAAACATATTAATTGATTTTTTTTTTGTTTTTCATATTTTACTAAATTTTAAGGATTGTGAGCAAGAAAAGAAAATGAGTGAATATTTTAGGTTTGTAATTAAATTTATTGAAATTGTATTGAATTTAAGTTTCAAACTACTCCTTATTTCTTTAAAATAAGGACATTTTTTAATTATTATAAATATCGTATTGTTCTTTTGAATTATTATATTAGTTTTGTTATTTATGTGTTTTAGTTAAAATTACACACAGGCTTCGACAGACGGAAATTTTTTCTGTTGTCTATGTGCTATTAATTATTTAAATAGATCCATTTTTTTCTATTTTTTTTTTAAATAAACACATTTCATTCATTGAATTAGTTGAAATGGCATTTTTTCATTGAACAATTTTTTTCATTTTTGAAATTTTTCAATTAGTCAACCTCTAACAGGCCTTCCACCCTCCATCAAAGTCCTGGCTCCAGGAATATCCTGCTGATAGTGGGTCTAGATTCAGCGTTCAAAGGCAGAGGATTTCATAACATTGTTGCGGATTAGAAAAACAATATGCCATATGGAAGGTCGGGAATCTGGTAGTTCTGATGCATGTAAAATATTTTAAGTTCTTTAAAAACACCACGTATGCCGGTGACACATGTATGCTCACAGTTAATAATTACCCTTTAATTGTATCCCAAACTCTCCAATCCCTGATCACATCTCTTGAAAAATAGTGTCGAAATTGGAGGATTAAAATAAACTACATCAAATCCTTTACTCTTTGTCCGGATGCCCTACAGTACCCTCTAATAATGTTTCTCTTACCCCTGTCGAACAGATCCGCGATCTTGGAAAACTTTTGGACAAACGACTAACTTGGAATCCTCATACACGACTGAAAAGACAGGAAACTTCACGTCCATTCAGGCTATCACAGCACTTACTTGACAAACAGTCTAAACTTTCGATCCATTACAAAAGACTGATTTTCATGAATAATAAGGGCTATATGGACATACGGAGTTGAACTTTGGCACTCGACTAAACCATCGAATTCCTCCCGCATCCAATCCTTACAATCTAAAATCCTTCGTAAAATTCTCAATGCTCCTTTGTCACAAATAAAATCATGCGTAATGACCTTAAGGTTCCATATCTACCCGATCTTATCCGAACCAGATATCAATCCTTCCATTATAAATACCCTAATCTCCTAAACCCACAAGATTCTAACCTTGTGTCCTCTTTGATACCTGACAATCCTCCGAGGCACCTGAAAAGAAGATGGCCTTGAGACCTTCTAATATAAAAATGTTAACAAGAGGTTAATCAATGGGTAGATTCTCTAAATGCCTGTATCATATCATTATAACCATATATCAAATTTATTATATGTATTGTTATGTAAATGTCATGAATAAATGAATAAAAAAAAAGTTCTTTAAAAGTGAAAGTGAATGAAGGTTATTCTTTAGAAATATTCTGGAACAGGATGGAGCCCCAGAGAGATATTGTCCGGAGTATAAAGTGTACAGGTTCTTCAATTCGACGTTTGAACTAATTACACTAAAGCAGTGATTTCGAAACTGAGGTGCCCCAAGCGTGTCCCAAAACAAATAAAAAAAAAACAAAATAGCAAGTTTACAGTACATACTACATGTTTGTTCCTTTCCAACATATTCAACCGCTCTAAGGATAATCGTGCCGCAAATTTTATTTCAACTCGCTAAGCGATATAGGAGGCGGTAGCAGCATGGCGACGTGCAAGTCTACCGACCCAAAGGTTGTCATATCGAGTCCCGGTTCCATCAGGGCTTTTTTCAAGCATAAAATAATACAAAACTCACAAGCTCCCTCGGGCATTTGTGAAGCCCGTTAGCCAATGGGCGTGGGGGTGATTAACCCATCTTATGAAAACACCACGTCAAGAAATGCGCGATGTATTTCCTAATACATCTCGCAAGGACTTGGAACTTCATGGTCTTTCGCCCATATAATAATAATAATAAGGGTTTCGCAAAATATTTTTCCTAAGAAGGGTACTGGAAACTCCAAGGAGGTTTGGCAACCGCTGCACTTATTCCCGGTAGAACCGAAGACACATCAAGTAAAACAGTTCATCAAATATTTTATCGTCGAATTAAACATATTGCACACCACAGTTAATGAAGATGAAACAAGGATGTGAGTGTTTCTAGACACATTTTCTGTAAAGTTTTGAAAACAAGCGTGGCTATTCTCAATACCATTCATGAATAAAATAAGTCATCAAGAAAAATTTTCATTTCTCAAAATACAGTCAGAAAAATCAGCTTAAGTAGTTGTTGATTTATATCATTACTTTGGCTAATTCCAATTACTCTATTGACGCTGGTATGTAAATGGTATATATATAAAAATTCTATTTCCGTAGTGACTTTGGCGAGGATAGAATACAATCTCTTCCTGAAACTAAGTAGCTCCCTCACGTTGAAAGGAACGTGAACGAGTAGTTTCTAAGTTGTTGGCTTTCAAATAACACCTAATACGAATTCCGCTAATGGTCTGACTGTTATTATTTCAAATTATTCCATCACATATCGATATTAAGATTTCTACCATCGTTTGGTGATAATCTATATTGTATCGATAGTTTAACCAAAGTAAAAGTCATATCTATAACAGTAGTTTCATTGATAGGTTTTCACACACCATATGTTGATAGTGCGTTCACTATCTTCATAAAGAAATTTTATTGTGACCTACGACAAAAGACGACGAAAGGAATTTCATAATTTTACAGAGGAAATATTTTAGAAAGTATTCATTTATAGCTGAAGGCGTGCTTGCACAGAAGTAAGGCACTGTCCAACTCTAAGGACTGAGGTTCAAATCCAGCTGTGGCAAATAATTATCAAATCTGTTTTTGTAGTCATGAGTCAACCCTGTGGGTTCTGAAACTCTTCTGGGGTCTACACAGCCACATAAAGTGGCTATCTTTGATTCTAATGGTTAAGCATGATCTTGAAATTTATTTTTTTTTTTTAATTTTATTGTATATTATAGTTTAAAACTATAATTTGCACACTTTTTTATTACTACACGTTTTTCTTTCTTAAATTGTTTTTTTCTTTTCTAATTAATATTCATAAGTCATTAACTAATGTTCACTTTTCGTACGATTTCGAACCACACTAATCTAATCATCTGCCTATTACGTATTTACATATTATATTATGTTTAATAGTTAATTATTTTTTAAATATATAGATTGTTATTATCGCTAGTCCTTTTTTTCTGACCGATGTACCCTTCCTATGTAAAGTGGAACCTTAATTTTTGATTAATGAAAACTATGTATAATTACTAGTCAAAACTGATGAGTCTGCCAAGTATAGGAAGGAGGAATAAAAAATGGCGGCTGTTTCAATACCTTAAAAAAACATTAATTTTTCATTCAGAGTATGACTATTAGGTAAACTACCAACAACACTAGACAATCTAAACAGAATATTATATAAAGAAGAGTAAATTTGCAGAAATATTAGCCCTAATAGAGCTATTTTCGTTTAATAGTTCTCGAGATATAGCCTTTTAAAAAGTAACATTTCATAAAAATGTACTGAAATATCAGTAGTTAGTTAATTTATATTGATAAATCTATATCTCAGGAACTATGTAACGTAGAGATGTCTATTAGCAATCAAATTAAAGCTAGTTTAATGTACTATAAAGTAGTTTATGACCTTTACCTTCGTAGGAATAATAGTTTTCATATTTGCTAAAATAAATTGATTTATTGTTGTTCAGACAATAAGTTTGATTTATGAAAAACTTTATTTCAGAAAACATTGGACGTACAGATGTCTGTCTGCATTAAAATTAAAGCTAGTTAAATTTACTATAAAGTAGTTAATAATATTTATCTTTTTAAGAGTGGTAGTTTTTATGATATTTGATATAATGCGGATATTCAAAATAGTAAAAAACAAGAATTTATAATTTAAAGTTACATATCGTTAGCCCGCCTACAACACTATAAAACCTAATAGAACATCATTTAATGTAGTGTAAATTTATTAAAATACGAGTCCATTACAAGCAACATTTCATAAAAAATGTACTGAAAAATCAGTTAGTCTATTTATTACGGGAAATCATGATCTTAGGAACCATGAGGCGTACAGATGTCTATCAGCACCAAATTAAAGCTTGTTTTATGTGCTATAAAGTAGTAAATTATGTGTATGTTTGTAGGTTTGTAGTTAGATATATTTGATATAATAAATTGATAGTTGGGACAAAATTTCATTTGCAAATATAAAACCTATTACCTTTACGAAAAAATACGCAAGTGTATGCCCAATGGTTCCTGAGATATAATTTTTCATAAATCAAAAATTTTGTTCGAACAACTATAAATCAACATTTCATGAATTTATTTTGGCAAATATCATTAAAGAAACTACTTCTACGAAGGTAAGCTTTATGAACTACTTAATAGTAAATTAAACTAGCTTTAATTTGAGTGCTAATAGACATCTGTATGTCTCATGGTTCCAGAGATGAAAAATTTCCCACAATGAATTCGCTAACTACTGATTTTTCTGTATACATTTCATAAAATGTTGCTTTTTAAAAAAGATATTATCTCTCGGGATCTATTGAATGTAGGTAGTTATTTTGGCTCTCATTTTAGCAAATTTACTTTACTTTAAATGCTCTTTTATTAGGTTTTCTAGTGTTGTAGGTAGTTTTAAACATATGGCTCTCCGAATGGAAAATTAATTTTTTTTAACATATTGAAACAGCCACCATTAAGTATTCTCCCTAACTATACTTAGCAGACTCATTACTTTTGACTATAAATTATACATAGTTTTCATTAAAGTAATTAAAAATTGCGGTTAAATAAGTGACTTTTTCCACATCGGATTGTTTTACTATAACAGGTACCTGCCCGTAGCTGCTAATATCTGAATGATCAAAAATATTGTTGAGAAAATAGTACTGAACTATAGTAATGGAACTGTAGGACATTCAATGAAAAAAGAAAAGCTGTTGATTGATGAAGGGAGTGGTAATGGATACAGTGCATTGATCCATTCTACGAGCGGCGACCTTATGTAACGTAAACATTCTTAGCCCGAGACAGCATTGGCAGAGAACTTGGCGAGGCTTAACTAGTTACCCTTGGGTCTGTTTCACAACGTTCAAATATGATAATAGATAAAATATCTATAACAAATTATATAACTACTGTCTGCGATTATATATAAGCTTCTCAGGGTTATATGCTCCACCTTTTTTCTATTTTTTTAAAGTCTGCTTATTAAAATAACACAAGGAGACATAATTGAATTTCAAAAGGGCCGTTCTTCGTTAATTTGGGGTATATGAGTTTTCTTTATTGTCATGTTATAGGTATCGTGCTAGATAGAGGAGGAAATATATTTGAAAAGGTAGATAGGTTTAAGTATAAATGTTCTTCGGTAACTAGAAAAAAGAAAATAATGAAGAAAGGAATGTGAGGTTAAATGGGGGAAATGCTTGTTATATTTAATTTCGAAACTTTTAGTTTGCACCTTGTAAAACATAATATTTAGAATTCACAAACTTATTATCCTTCCCACTGTTCTTTATGCATGCAAACCGCTGCCTCTTACTCTAAGGGAAGAACAGCGCCGAAAGGTTTTCTGAAAATAAAGTACTACGCAAAATAATTGGACCGAAAAAGGATGAGTTAACCGGAGCACTAACAAGGATGAGTTA
>NW_027106657.1:257360-257856 GCF_000696795.3 Halyomorpha halys
CCGGAGCACTAACAAGGATGAGTTAGCCGGAGCACTAACAAGGATGAGTTAACCGGAGCACTAACAAGGATGAGTTAACTGGAGCACTAACAAGGCTACACAACGCTAAATTGAGGGAACTGCACTCGGTAAATTCATGTTATAGCATTGCGGTGAATAAGATGGACGTGTAAGATTGTAATACTTAGTAACATTTCCCTAAAATATTAATTAACTTTGAACCTTTGGAAAAACCGTAGATGGGAAGATTGCATTAAGTCTGATTTAGTATATTTGGGTTTGGATGGGCGTCACAGGACAGATGTGTGTAGAGAACAATTGGTAGTGTCGGCATCGAACCTTGTCGTTGTTGTTGTTGTTGATTTTTTGCTTAAAGGCGTAAAACCCTCTGGTCATCAACGCCTATGGGATGATAAAAGTAAAAAAAAATAAAAAATAAAAAATAAAAAATAGAATAAAATAAAATAATTAAATAAATAAATAATACAAAAATAAA
>NW_027106657.1:258141-347093 GCF_000696795.3 Halyomorpha halys
CAGTCCCATCCTGTTCATTGTTGGCAAATAGTGAGTACACTCTTCGAAAATATGTCTAATCGTAAGAATGGACTGACAATATCTGCACGTTGGAGGTGGCAGCTTTCTGATCAGGTGAGAGTGCGTGAGGAGAGTATGACCTATTCTCAAGCGGGCCAGAGCAACCTCCTCCCTGCGGCTGTTGCGGTAGGCATCGAACCTTCGGGTTCGCTAAGCCTTTATAATTATTATTATATAGAGAACGATTAGTGGTATCGGAATTGAACCTTAGGGTTAGCTAAGTCTTTATTATTATTTATTTATTTATCGTATCGTTCTATATAAAATTTTAGAATTATATTGGGAATAGAAGTTAGTCCAATCCACTGGTAGTTCAAAGTAGAAAGTTCTGATATCTTTTTATAAAAAAAAAAAAAATAATAAAAAAAAAAAAAAGAATAAAATCTTTTTCGGCAAACATGAGAAATTACCTACAAATCACACTTTTTTCAGTTTTTGGCTTACAACTTGTAAAATAATTTATTAAAAGTAAAATATAACCTTACATTAAAATAAAGATGAGTTATATAAACAGTTCATATTTCTTTTATTTTATTGTAAAGTAGTATACGCATATAAGTCAAATTCATCGCCATTATAGGTTAAATGATGTTAAAAAAAGCTTGAGTTATAATATTCTTACGTATTTGTTTTTAGTGTTTAACAAAGCGATGGTTAAAAAGAGATATATTGTAATCTTTTTCGGTTTTAAGCAAATATTTGAAAAGTTATTTAGGACCATCGCTCCCTGCGGGTCTTAGTGGGGCGGGTGTAGCCGGAAAGCATCACCTTTTTTTATGATCTCCTCTTCTGAGATTGTGAAATGTTGCGTTTTGTTGATTTTTCGAACCTACAAGGAATCACAATTTAAGTTATATTTTATTTAACTAAAATTACCCATCATCTTTTGAATTTTAAATGATTTTCTATTATCATGCGCAATAATTAAGTAATCCACAATAATTTGTGGATTTTATCATTTCCAGACTCTCATGAAATATTGCTATATAAAAAATCATATTTAAGGAATTATTGAACGAGAATAGCTTTTCTAGGGCTTATATTTTAGTAAATTTACTCTTCTTTAAACGTGTTCTGTTACATTTTTTCGTATTGTAAGTAGTTTTAAAGAAAAAAAAATTTTTTTTTAACGTTCTACTACTCGCTGTCATTTTTTTATTTCCCTAATTATGCTTGGCAGACTTATCAATTTTGACTAGTAACTATACATAGCTTTCATTAAAGTAGTAAAGAATTTTGGTGAAATAGAGAGAACTGGGATGCCCCCTTTCCTTCAAGGAAGATGAGTATTTTAATTTTTTAAATAATATCATACGATGTTGTTCAATTTTATGAAAATTGAGGTTAAAACCTAAAATGTTCTAGTTCAAATCCTACTTTAGCACGGACGATTGTTATCAATTTTCTTAGCAGTTATATCCAGGGGGATTTTTTTGTTAGGGAAGCTTTTTATATTACAGAAAAGAGGATCCCCTTTCCTTGTCTACCTTAGTTGCAAAGTATTAGAAAGTTAAATTAAATACAGGAACCTTATAAATAATTTATTTTACTTATAGTTTGGTTCTGAATCTGTCGCCGATTTATTACGTAGCGTTACTGTTATATAGTCAAAGAACGGGAGAGCTAAAATCAGAATTATATAGGAGAGCCCAACGTCAGCTCATTAACGACATTGATATTCTCAGATACGTACAAGAGATTTGCTCTCACACACACACGTTGCCTACAACGTGAGGTTCCCTTTCACGAACACTACTTTGTCTTTATACTCGTTTATAGATTTGATAACAATTTTTTTCCTGTTCTTGTTGTTCATGAAGAATAATTTTATAATTATTAAATTTTAATATTTTTTTATTTCCAGTAATATAAGCAAGTAATAGGTTCAGATTCTAAGAGGATTTCTTATCATATTTCTCTGGTTAAAAATTTCATTTTTTAAAATTTTTATGTTCTAGTGCAATTTATATTATAGTATGAACATTAGAGAAGCAGACATTTTGAGATATAGTATTTTTAATGATGAAAGTACAAGTAATTTTTTGAAGAAGTTAATCGCTCAGAAGAAATGATTGAGCTGATAGAGGATTAATTTACAGTCATCCTGCCCCCAGGAGTCGAAGGTGAAAAAAGTTCAGAGGAAATTCTGATGAGGAAATTTATTTGTAAGAATTGATATTTTATTTTTGTTAAAAAATAATATATCTAATTTTATCAAATTGGATTAGTTCTTATTACATGTAAAACTTGCAGACCTAGCAATGGTTGGCAATTGCTAGATTTGTTGGTGTATAAAGATTAATTGAACACAATTGAAAGTTTGATATTAATATACTGGATTAATGATAGAATTAATTGCATAATTGTCAAGTTCTTATGTAGTAACCTCACGCTTCTACGATTTTTTGGAGGGGCTGGGTGTTGAGAGGGACTAGATTCAAAGCATGGCAGAAAATATTATTCTGGACTCACTGAAAATCCTAAATAATCAATATTAGACCTTAGATGGGTGGGTAGCTTCAACTTTATAAGTCGAAAAGAATAAAAAAGTATTCGACTATTCACAAGTAACTCTCGCCAACCCCTTTTACATTGCTATTGCCTATTGGACCGATTTTTTTTTCGGTGAAGACTCCCATTATTGGAGTCCTATATTCCCTAAACATGGTTGGGAGGGAGGGGGTCAAAGTTTTTCATTTTGTGGGACCGCCACTCAATGAAAAAAGTCAATACCACAGGCCAGATTCGAACCGGCACCGCTAATAGACATCAAATCAGTGTTTTAACCACTGTGCTACGGGCGGCCCACCTTTGCATTTAATATATAGCATGGACTTTAAATTAGGCTGCTCACAATCCTATACATACAATATTTAGCATAATAAAACGTTTTATATTTAACACAACATCGTGAATACCCCTATTTTTAGAACTATGTTTACTTTTCCTGATGATTTAGAGTTAGTTGAAATGTAAATGCACTGATGGACCCCCTAGTCTAAAACCAGTAGTGGCGATGGTACGCGCAAGGTTTAATTTTTAGCTTTGTGGTCCCCAGACTTATACGAGTTGGGAACCACTGATACAGAAATAGCATATCACATTATGAAAATTCATATATCGATGATTATAAAGTAAACCATACGCGTAAAATCCTTCAATTTTCAATTTTGCTGATATCTAAGGGATTTTGATCAACCTTTCTGTTTTAGTATCAGCCTGTTGAAGATCATCCGATGAAAGCCACTTGTTAATGTTAAAGAGAACCTTTTTCGCATTGTTTCGAAAAAAAAGCCGAGTAAAGTAGTGCCTCCCGACATAAGGAACAACCCCACCTTAAAATTTTCAATCCAGCTTCTGCATCATACATCAATATTAGCGGGTGTGAATAGTATTGTCACTTAACATCGCAGTTTATTAAAAGATTAGTGCAACTGATTATTTGAAGAAAGAGTCCAAACCATAAATTTACCATTGCCACTACAGACCATCACGTTCTGGACTCTAACCTCTGGCGGAGAAGACAAGAAAACGTGAAAGTAAGGCAGCAATGATCAACGAGGGATCACATGGAATTCACAAAATTAGCAACGTTGAGCGATAACACAAGGAGAGCGATTCTAAAGGCTGAGTCACGAGGCGATTTGTACATAACTTGGAGAGCGCCAGGAGTTACCTAACTGGTAAATTTAGTCTATTGTTCCGGAGCTCAATTAGCCAACTCGTTCCTTTTGATATCCAACTGGCACTGGAGAGATTTGCTATGTTTATTTTGTTTTCAACTTCTTTTTTTTATATTTATTTTTTTAGATTAATGAGAATCTTACGTAAGTGCCTCATGCTTATTTATTGTAATGTTAAGTTTTAAGGATACTGAATTAGATAGGAACTTTATGGTCCTTCCGAGGATCCCTTATAATCTTACTAGTGTTTAAATTAAATTAATTAAATCTGTAGCGCAACAATCTATCAGAGGCTAGGAGTGCACTACTTTGTAAGAAGTACTCTTACCAGACCAACGATTGTGCAAACAGGTGATTCAGTTAGAATCATGCTCGAACAAATCCCATCAAATTACCTTTACCCTACGTCATAAACCTACTGACTCCCCTACAGTATACTTCAATAATGTTGCCCTTACCCCTGTTGAACAGATCCGCTACCTTGGACTACATCTGGACAAACGACTAACCTGGAATCCTCACAAGACTGAAAAGACAGGAAACTGCACGTCGATTTCAACTATTACAGCACTTACTAGCCAAACGGTCCAAACTTGCAATTCATTACAGAAGACTGATTTACATGACTGTAATAAGACCTATCTGGACATACGGCGTTGAGCTTTGGGGCTCCACTAAACCTTCGAATTCCTCTCGTATCCAATTCAAAATCCTTCGTAAAATCCTAAATGCTCCCTACTTTGTCACCAATAAAATCATCCTCAAAGACCTTAATGTTCCATTTGTAAACGATCTAGCCCGAACCAGATATCAATCCTTCCATTACAAACTACCTAATCACTCAAACCCATTAATTTCTAATCTTGCATCTTCTTTTATTCGGGACAATCCTCCGAGGCATCTGAAAAGAAGATGGCCTCGAGACCTAATATTGTAAAAATGTTTTTAGAATGCTAACTATGAAAAGTTTCTCTACATGCTTGTACCATACCATTATGATTTCCTCAAATTTACTTGATGTATTTTATGTACAGTTGTAAATATCAATAAATAAATTTAAAAAAAAAAAATCATGCTTTTTTAGCGAATGATGCTAGGTGGACCCCGAGACCTTCCGAACCCACTGGGCTGACTCACGGTTGCAGTGAAACAACACACATATAAATTAAATTCCTAACTAAATCTGTAGCCACACCATTGCTACCAGGCTCCTGTTTCATAATAAAGTACAAACTAATAGTATTATCTTTTAGATTTATCTTAATTCAATTACACAGACTTGTACAATAATAACTTGTACTTTAGTATTTTTTAATTCCTATAATATCACCTATAGTTATCCCTATCATGAAAAAAATAAGTATATACTACTATATAAAAAATAGTATATACTATGAACTAATACTATTAGCTATCATTATGAAAAAGGGTCTTTATGGTCACCGAACAAATTATAACAACTTAAGAGCTGTGAGAATCGTTATGGGTTAACTTTACGCGACCTACCGGTCAAAACATGAACCATGATTTAAGGAATTTTTTTTCAAATTTTTTTTTTATTGCCTAAGTATGTAATGTGCAATATTTAGCATATTGTTTTGGGATAACCCCTTATACAATACAATTTTCTTAATACTAATTACATTTTACATAATTACTGTATTTTACATTTTGGTAAAACAAACCAGAGGGATAAAAATATTGAATTAAATTACAATAGAGTTTTCGGATCTAAAAACTACTGTCTTGCACGCAGTGTCTCTCGATGGCCTTGTTAAGCCCAGAGTAATCACTAGCGCAAACCTAACGTAACAACATTAATCCAAAAAGGATTCACCATTTGGGATATAGAATAAGACAAGCAAGGTGGAACAGGCTATTCTACCACTATTTTGAAAATGTATATTGTGTTTTAATTACAGGCTATCTATCACATCTGGGTCACACCTTTATCCTTTATCTTTCAGAGCGTAATCTAGGGCGAATATCTCTCGACCGTCTCTGCCACATCACAAGGATCTAATGCAAATACCTAAAGAACTTGCAACCTTTCGATTGTAAGTGATACACCTCACAGAGTGGTTTATGACGCATGTCGGTAACCGTACGTGGTTAGTAATAGTGACCCAACACCACTTCCGATCCTCCTGTCCAGCTGACTTATCCTAATTGAATAGACTAATCTGGAGTCTTCTGATGTTAATGCACCTCACCTCATAAAGTGATGCCTCGACTTACATGTCCTCGAGAGATCTTGGAAACTGGCGATAAAAAAAAAAAAAAAAAAAGTTGAAGATTAAGAGGCCTTACTAATGGAAGAGTAGCTTTGTATGTTTCCTTGAAGAAAAAATTACTAAATAAGGGTAAACAATAAATACATCAGTTACTTAATTTTGTAAAAAGACACGCCTACATCAAAGTGAATTTTGAAGAACTTAAAGGAGTATTAAACCGCTCCCTTTACTTGGAATAAAAGTAGAACAAAGATATGCCCGAAATAGAACAACTGGAGACTAAATAAATCACCCTCCATCGATCGCGAACGATCATCCCTAACCGAGATACAAATATAGTCATCGAGATATAATCCAGTTACGAAATGAAGATGCGGAACATAAATTGTATAAGAGAATCTGTCGGAGACAGTTGGTTATGCCGTCTGCCGGATTTAGTTCCAGTACCCTTTTACACATCTTTAAGGATAAAACGATATTTAGGGCACTTTGTTTTTGGTGCTATGGTCCAGCAAGAAGTAGAACCTCTGCTATAACCTTCCTCTACTCTTGTCTTCGGAACCACCATAATTCTAATTCTTTTGAAGTGGTCTTTCTCTATCACGTCTCCCTCCAGGTTTATTATTTAATTATTGATGCAAAATTAACTTTGAAAGTAAATGAAATTTTTAATAAGAAAATTTTTCCTCGGGAGTGTCTCATTTCGGAAGTACAAGGTAACCTAAACCTGCAAAAAATCGTAAAAATTGAATTTTTTAAAAAACATAAAAGATAGATAAAATAATCAAATACAATTTTTTTTTTTGTCGACCTGTGTTATTATTTATTTGATATTTTCCTTATCTTTATGAAATCCCGAAATATGGGCGTATTAAAACTCTAATCAGTCGCCATTTTGGAAAAAAAACAGCAGATGTTTACAGGGTAGCTCCGTGAATGTTATTTAATATATACATGTATATATCAGAGCAATCAATTTACAAAACTATTATCCTTCCCACTGTTCTTTATGGATGCGAGACGTGGCCTCTTACACTAAGGGATGAACAGCGCCTTTAGGTTTTCGAAAGTAAAGTAATCGGACCGAAAAAGGATGAATTAACAGAACTACACCTAGTAATAGCATTGGGGCGTATAAGATGGCTTTCAAGGTTGTAGGACCGTGTAGGGATAAACGGCCGAGAGGTAGACCGAAACGTAGAGGGGAGTATTGCGTTAAAACTGATTTAGTTTAATTGGGTTTGGAGGGCATCACTGGAAAGATGTAAGTAGAGAGCGATTGGGAGTATCGGCATTGAATCATCGGTTTCTTTTGGCGTTCATTATTATTATTATATATCAGAGCATTAAGGCGGCCGTCCATAGCTCACATCTGCTAATCTGGTCCAACAAAATGAAAACTTGACCACCATGGTTAGAATACACTTCTGGTCCACGGGGCCGACGACAAAAAAAACAAAAACAGTATGAGATACCTAGATTTCAGTGCCTGCTACAGAGTCAGTAGTATTTTTTCTTTAGTATTCTTTCCCCAAACGTTAATGAACTATTCGTTGACGAAAAACAACAGTTCTTAAGAACAAAAATAACAAAGGTTCATAGGACGAAAGAATAAAATGAGTCAGATAATTTCGTTTTTAGTTTTCGTTGCTGTTACTATCATTAGATACTATTAAGTTGGTAAAACTAACTGATATGAAAACAACGAAACGTTTTATGAATTAAATCGGAAATCCTTCGATTTCGAAATATATATATTATTTTTCGATTTTCGATATATATTATCTACAATTGTTTGATATAATTGTTCATTTCAAAAATTATAATGCTATTCTAGGAACATGGTTATTTTCTAACATTACTACAAGGATTAATTTAATTATATTATTTCAATTTCTTGAGACAGGTAATTATTTATTAAATAAATCAAAAATTGTATCCTTATTAGTCTCAACACTTTTTATTTCAACAGTCCAACGTTTCGGCCATTTCAGCCATCCTCAAGGACATCTTCAATTATAATTTCTTCCTCACATTAAAATTTAAAATTTCTTTTGCAGGCTATTCTGCCCAGGTCATTCATTAATTATAAGTTAAATAACTATTTTTTTAAATTTAAAATCGTAAATATCTAATTCTTCTTATTTTAAAATTATCCACCAAATCACTACCATATACCTATGGTGTATTTTAAAATAAGAAGAATTAGATATTTACGATTTTAAATAAAAAAATAGGTTTTTAACTTATAATTAATGAATGACCTTGGCAGAATAGCCTGCAAAAGAAATTTTAAATTTTAATGTGAAGAAGAAATTATAATTGAAGATGTCCTTCAGGATGGCCGAAATGGCCGAAACGTTGGACTGTTGAAATAAAAAGTGTTGAGACTACAAAGGATACAATTTTTGATTTATTTAATACAAGGATTTAGTTGGAAGAGGCCCTTTCATGATATATTTTTGTAAAAAAGTCCCAAATGTTTTTCCTTGTGCTGTTCTTGGGCGTTTCAACAACGGACGTGAAATCTAAAATTCTATAATATGATAAGAAAAATGAAAACAAAAAAAAATTGACTAGCAGATCAACTATTAGCTCTTTTTAGAAAACAATTGCTCACAATGGAAATTTCTCAAGAGATTTGGCGATTAATTGTTGATCATAAAACCGCAGGGAAATCATTACGCGAAAATGTAAATAAAAGTGTTTCGATGGTTTAGACTGTTATTCGACATTATAACATAACAAGTTGCATTGCTAGCAGGCCTCGATCATGACGGCCAAAAAAGCTTCATCGTCATCATGAGCGTGATATTTTAAGAAGTGTCGAATTTATATTGTGGTGTATGTAAACTTTTTTAACTACCTGTATATGGTATGTCTATTTTTCCATTCAATTGTTTTCACTGATTTTGGATGTTTAAGGTTTAAATAGAACACTAGAGTTCTAACCAGAACAGCACACTACAGATCTGCAGAGGAACTTCATTAGAAAGTCGTAAGATGACGCACATTCATAACGAACTACAGCTAGAAGCTACAACAGCACATCACACAGAGACACATCCAGTTTTTCGACTGTCTGGCCGACCGATCAGTCACCCCATCCTCCTTTCCTGCGAGGTGGTAGGGAAGGAAAAGCTTCAAAAAACACATAAACATCGCCCTTTAACTCCTTTTTCCTCTTGCACACTCTCTCTCTCCTACTATTTTTCGACTTCTGACCGTTTTTTTTTGTAATTTACTATTATCTTTCGTATATAAGTATTAATTGTTTTATTTTCTCTTCTTTGTTTAATCATTAAGAGGAGGCCCCTCACTTCCAAATATTTTTAGTCGAATTCACAAGGAACGGACACTTCAAAACATCAGATAAGTATTTCACCGTATACCTTCAAGTACCAATGGTAGAAAAAGGTGGTATCCAATCTGAGATATGTAACTATACGTAATGCAACTTATTAATTTAATTCTGTTTTAGAGGGATCAGAAAAAAAATAAATAAAGTTCTAAGAAACCAACAAAAGTAATGGCTTTGTTTCTTTAATTAAATATAGCTTACTTTTTAATGCATTTTAATTTTTTTGGATTAAAAACCGGTTAATCTGTTTATTAATTTGTTTCTATCTAACATGCGGTCCTGAATTTATTTTCATGTCTATATACAAACCTAAATAGCTAATTTCGTCATATGTAGGACTGGATGTTATTGAAACATTTCTAAAGTCAAGGTGCTCAGCGTGAATACCACAAGCATTAGTTTCATGCTTCTTCGAATAGGGATACTGATGAAAATTATATAAAATGGCATTTTTTCAACCTCCCTCACGAGCAACAGGCTGCACCCTAATAAGAGTACTACAGTGAGCGACCAGGTTGTTCGAAATTGTCTTCACCAGACTTACCTAAGCTCGAAAAGACCCCTAAGCTTGAAAAGACCCATGAATAAAAGTCAAAGGAAACAGCGCACTCATTGGCCAAGAAACCATGAAAATTGATTATTTCTATATATGATATGGATACGTCTGTAGAATGGGGGAAGACAGAGTGTCAAGAAAATGTATGGAGGAGAGGCCGACTGGTAGAAGACCACGAGGCAGACCTAGAAGGAGCTATATGGTATGGAGCATATCCAACGACTAGGTCTGGAAAGAGGAAAACGCTGGCTCAGATGAAGATGCTTGTCAGAAACCGAGAGGTGTGGACCAAGTGGTTGGAGGCTCCTCCACGCTGAAAGGCACTTAGGGAGGATGAGATAGAAGAAGAGGTTGGCTGGTGTTGTAAAACTTTTTTTGATCTGTTTATTTTAGTCCCAGGGTTTTTCCATATTTGTTTTAATTTTTATTTTATTTATTTATTTTGTTGTTTTGTCATTTTTAAATGGGCATAAAAATATATTTTCCGATAAAGATATATATTATTCATTTAAATAATAACATACATCGAATACAGATAGAGGAAAGCTAGTTTCCTATATAATTCCTCTTTACCGCCCGCCCCCCTCTATACCTAATAAAAAAAAAAATATACTTCTAAAATTAACTGTTGGAAGCCGAAAATAGACGATGAAACAAATACAGACACTGATGAGAAGAAATTTATTTTTAGAACAGTTACAGATTCACTTTATCGACAACCCGCCCACTGCAGGGCCGAATTCTTTCCCTTTGTTTTCATCTTAATCATAACATATTCTTATAGTTTTTATGTCAACTCAATAAGGCTGCTCCAGACTTTATTCTGATCCATTTTGAATCTAATATACTCCTGACAGATAGCATCTTGTATCCTTTTCATGGCATTTAGAAGATGGCTTCGAATTTGTTTGAAATATATATATTCTACCTCATTTCGGCAGCTCTAGCGGCCCACTTTAGCTGAAATTTTTACGTAGGCAGGATGACAAGATGTAAGTTACAATATGGAGGGCTTTCCTCCATAATATAAATCGAGGTCTATTCTAGCATCATAAAACAACACACATCACGTGCATGGAGACAAAATGAACCCCTGAGACAACTTAACACCCCAAAATATACCATAGAAAAAAGGCAGTTATTTCACTCCGATTTCTTATTACATCATTGAAAACTATGCACAATTACTTGTCAAAATTGGTGAGTCTGCCAAATATAGGTAGGAAGAATAAGAAATGGTGTTGTTTGAAAACGTTAAAAAAAATTAGATCTTCCTTCGGAGCTCTATATCTTTAAAACTACCAGCAATAATAGAATACCTAAGAGAACATCATTTAAAGTAGAGTAAATTTGATAAAATGTGAGCCTTAAAGCTATTTATGAACAATAGTTCCCGAAATGTAGCTTTTTGAAAAAATGCCCTGAAAAATCAGAAATTAGTGAATTTATTTTGAGAAATCTAGATCTCAGAAACTATTCTACTTATGTCTATTAGCACTCAAACCAAAGCTATTTTAATTTACTATAAAGGATTTTATAACACTTATATTCTCAGCAGTAGAGGTTTTCATGATATTTGCTCAAATAAGTTGATTTATAGTAGTTTGGACAAAATTTCATGTCCAAAAATTATTTTCATATGCAAATATTATAAAAACTACTTGCCCTACAAAGATACCGGCTATAAACTACTTTATTGTAAGTTAAATTACATTTATTTTGAGTGCTGGCCGACATGTATATGTCTTATGGTTCCTAAGATATATTTTTTTCAAAAATCAAAAATTTATTCCGAACAACTAGAAATTAAAATTTTTTGAATTTATTTTGTAAAATATAAAAAAAAAAAATACTACTCCTAAGAAGATAAACATTATGAACTACTTTAAAGTACATTTAACTAGCTGTAATTGAAGTGCTGGCAGACATATATATGTCTTATGCTTCCTGAGATATGATTTTATGAATTATGATTTGATGAAAAAAACAAAAAACAAATCTCGGTATCCACAATCTTATGTGTTACAGAGTTGCAAACAGTTCGAACATGTGTAACATTCTGCCTTCGATTTAAACTATTATTATAAAAAGAAATGCCACATTCAAATGATAATTTTTATCTGGTATCCATGTGGTTGATTTTCTGACGTAGAGCCGAATTTAAGTTTAAAACCGTGCATCCATGATAGTAGCGGTATGCTCTGATGAAAAGGAAGATATTCACTTCATGGGAACCTGTCACAGCAATAATAAATTAGAATAAAGTATGTTGGGCAGCAGGCCTGCTCTCCAGAATACTCAGTTCATTGAACTGCTCTAATCGGGGAGCTCTTAGCATTTTATTTAAGACGGACTACACTGGAAAGAGTTCAGTTAGTTAATATGTGAGGGATTAATGCCATGGCACTGTTGATATGTTTGATATTGTTTTGTTTCTTTTTTTTTTAAACATAAATAACCATATTGTTGTTTTAAATTGTTGATTTTTTGATAGCATTATTTTCAAATCATTTAACAAATTTTTTTTTTTTAATTTTGCTATTTGTGTTTTTGTTTAGTTTCAGACATACAGACGGATAGTTTTTCCATTGTCTATGTGTTATTAATTATTTAAATAGATCCATTTTCTTCATCTTTTTTTTTTTTTTTTAATAATAAATGAACATATTTTACTCATTCATAAAAAGAAACAGAATGAAAAGAGGAAAATTAACGGAAATATAAATACAATGGAACAATATTAAGCCGAAGTTAATTTCGATCCCGAAGGTTGGGGTTCGAAGATTGGGGAACTTTTATAAAAGTCAGATGAGGACCTTTATTATCATTTTTCTTATATTATTTCTTTTTATTCTATCACTTATCACCAACTCTCCTTACCTGTTATTGCATCCAAATTGTTACAGTACAGCATACGTTTTGCTATGGTGAAGACTTTTTAACTGTACTTCTGTAAAGCATTTGACCCTCTGGACCATTAAATAATTTTACCAAATTAGAATCACTATCCTTTTCAAACAGTTCTATTCTCTGGCTTCAATCATTTCTCTCCAATAGAACTGAAGCAGTTGCCATTCCTAACTAATTCCTATCCTCAGGAGTGGACCAGTGTCTCTCCCCTCCTTTTCAATTCCTATATCAATGATCTTCCTAATTCTATCGACTATTGTTCCCAGCACCTATACGCTGACGATTTCCAAGTATATTCTTCTCACCCTCAGAGTTATTTCTAGCGTTTACCAAGATTAAGGAAAACCTGGATAGGATTGGCGTGGGCAAATTTTTAATAAATTAAAGAAAAACGCTAAGAAATCTCAGACCATTATCATAGGTCCCCATTCCCTCCTCAGATCCTAAGGCAACTATCCTACCTCAATCCTTACATCCACTAATTTCGCTTTCTGCTCCATTGTCAAAAACTTAAGTATTACTATAGAGCAAACCATATCCTGGAAACCTCACATTGCTCAAATTTCCCGAGGTCAATGAGTACACTATTCCACCGCTCCCGACACCTACTCCTTCAACCCATACTTAAGTTCCTTGTATCCTTACTCGTTTTCCCTACTTTGACTAAGGCTGCGTGGCATACGAGGGCCTCTCAATTTACAGCAGAACAGATTCAAGCAAATCATGAGTTCCTTTTTTGAGATTTGTTTCGGTACCTCGAAGCGTTCTCATGTTTCCCACCTCTACAGTGGCTCTGCCTCTAACTGTAGGCAATATTTTTTCGGACGTTACTTACACCAAATCATCTGTTCCCACCAGGCTTTCTAGATCTACAGTCTCCTCTAACCCGAATTTCCTATACACCCCCAGGAAATAAGATTCCATTCGCTCCTCATCGAACTAAAAATTAAGATTAATATAGCAAGTGCACTCCAGCATTCATTTTGAATTTTTTTTTGTTTTTTATATTTAACTGCTCTAAGGAATATTGTTCCGAATTCTGTTTTTGAATGTTTTGAGCCCAAGTGTTATATAATCTTTTTATATGTCCAAGGAAGTGTATCGCGGCGAAAAAAGTTTGGGAACTGCTGGTGTAAACAATGACAATTTATATTTTACTGTTACGATAGTAGGTATTAGTATGAACTATCTGCGTATGCCTAACAACCAACTACCACATGTAGACGTATTGACTGTAAACTTATGTACCTCATAACACTATTATAAATAACATATAAGGTGGAATGTTTCCTTCCTGTTTTTTATTTTATTGTATGTTGACTCGTGCTGTTTGTTGAGTTCAATTTTCAATTTTTCATTCGTTCACCAATTTTAACAGTTAGCGAGTTTAGATTGTGGTAAGCGTATATATATAAGCACTGTCATACTGTCTCACTGTTGTGAAATTACTTGTATGAAGATATAGTCTGCAAGTAAATGGGCCTTTACGATAATGGTATATAAAATAAAACAAAATCACAGGAACCAAATATTCACGAGGAGTATACAAGTTAAGAACTAATTGCAAATGCAAGTTAGTTATGAAATAATTCGGTCATATTGGACTTCACACATAACTAATGGGGTTCCTGTAGGCACATTCTGTCACATATTCTAACTATTTCAATTACAATATTATTGACAGTAAAATATAACCTCTTTAAGATGTGCTTATAATTCATTATAGAACGGAATATAACTAGATTAGTCAAATGTATATTTGAACTCAGCAAATATTCTAAACGTTTTGTTTCTTTCAAATTTGGTATTAACAAAGTTAAAAAAAATAAATAAATAATATACACAATTTAATTTTTAAAATAAACTGTGGAACTAATATTGATAGTAATAGTAGATATAATTACCTCTGGGATTGAACCTCCATGGCGGGCAGAGCAGTGGCGATATCTGAGAGGCTGCGTCTCTTGTCCCTGCCGAGCTGCGCGCCCTCACGTGGCATCTGTTTTCCTTCCTTTGTCTTTATATAACTCTGGCTATTAATGGATTTTTGTTTTTACCTTCTTTACTTAGTTTACCTCTTCTGAACAAGAAATAAATACTCCATTTTTTTTTATAAATATATCAAACGTTCACAGGTCTCAAAATAAATCAGGATAAGACAAAATACATGGTTAACAGTAAAAACGAGAGCAATTTAGGTATAATAGCTGAAAATAAATTTTAACAGGTAGATAGGTTTAAGTTTTCAGGTTCTATGGTAACTAGAAAAAACAAAAGTGATGAGGAAATAAAAGCGAGGTGTGAAAGCTGGAAATGCCTGTTATTTTTCAATTTCGAAATTGCTTAGTTAGCGCCTTCTCTCCAAAAACTTAAAATTTATAAAACTATTTTCACAAACCACTGTTCTTGATGGTTGCGAAACGTGGGGTCTAACACTAAGGGAAGAACAATGCCTCAAAGTTTTTGAAAATAAAGTATTACGTAAAATATACGGACCTAAAAAGCATGAATTAACAGGAGAATTTAGAAGGCTGCACAACCCAGAATTCAGGGAACTGTACCCGGTAAATATAATTCAGGTTATAGCATTGTGGCGAATAAGATCGGCGTGTAATGTTGTGGGACTTTGAGTGAGTGGGTCACTGAAATGTTAATAAACACTGAACCGAGGTGTATACCGAAACGTGGATTGCGTTAAAACTGATTTAGAAAATTTGGGTTTGGGGTGACATCAATGGAAAGATGTTTGTAGAGAACAATTGAAATGAAAAATAGTTTATTATTTTCGGACTAGGTCCCTTTCTTTAGAACAATTATAAGGTAATTTTAATTTTACTTCATATATTGGCCAAAAAAGCAATGCGGCCACACTTAATTATAACATATTGAAATTGTATATAAATAATTTTAGATACAGAGATAAAAAAATAATTAAAAAACTAACTGACTAAATACATAAAAAACAAAACAAAAAGGTGGTTACATCTGTACTATTATAATATTGGATTATATTGGTGATGTACAATGTAATTAAATATAAGGGTTCAAACGAGGGAAGGGTTGGAACATGACGTATGCTAGAGGGAATGGAGTTCCAGTGATAAAAATGATTTACCAAACGCAGCAGTTCGGTGGCTGTCAGATAAACGGGATCTCGTAGTATGGGATTGGATTAAGAATTTGAATTGGAGTTTTTCTAATATACAGGAGGGGCGCTGAGTACTAATTACTTGGAATAAAAAGGTACCTAGGAAATACTGGCATCGGAAGGATGGATAGAGCCACTTCAGCTCGACGTGATACTGGGTTATGTGCGTATGGGAACTATTGGTAATATCGGATTCGAGCCTTCAGGTTTGCTAAGCATTTATCATTATTATTATAGTTTGTTTTGATAGGTTTTACTCGTGTGAGGAAGTCATAATGTTCGGAATGGTAGAGACGACGACGATATCTCATGATAATTTCAAATGTACATTTAAAGAAAATCAAATTATATACCTAAAAAAAAAATAGTTCAAATACTGATCAATTGTATAATAACTTACAACATTTTTACTTTCACTTTCCCATATACGGAACATACTGTAATGGTATATATTGCGATCGTGTACAATTCCGAATTCGAGTTTTTGATGAAAATATACGTTTTGAGATCCCCTGAGTCCAAATAACCAAGTCTTGCAAAATGGCCTGTATGAACGGCCTAGCTCCTAAAACGAAAGTGCGGATCTGAAATGAAATGTTTACGCCAAGTTTATTACTAGGACGTTACTGGAACTTTTTCGATCAAATTGACTATCCGGAAATGTCATTTTATTTAATCGATTAGATACATTATTTCAAATTTCTTAAAAACGGCTCTAACGATTTTGATTAAACTCGCTATATCAATGTAAAACTAAATTATCATTGATATCAGCAAGGTCTTAGTCTCATTAAAATAGTTTTATCAGGCCTTAAATGCTGAAACATATATTTATAGTGATAAATCAGACAGCCGAGTGTGCTCGATGCGAATCATGCATAGACGGATTTGTTGCATTTTTTTATTATTGGAAGGAACAAATCTGATGTTTGATATTCACGCCTCGAGAAACACTACAATATGAATTTCTTTGTAGGGACCGGAAAAAAAAATCATTGTTCATAATTGTGTAATGCGCGCATCGCATCAGATTTCTTAAATCATTTGAGTTAAATGAAAGAGCGGCTAGAAAGCAAGTACTTCCTAAGACATGGTTGCAACAATAAAACCAACTTAAAAACTGATAAAAAATATTTCGGATCAGTAGCAAGTCAAAAATACTTAGACGTAGATGCCAGGGAATTTAACCGGATACAGATCGCACTGGAATGTATGGGTTTCGTATTTATGAATTTATAAACAACTTTGGGGTACAGAAATAACAACATACTGGTTAAAATCATTATTTTATTGAACATTTGAAAATTAAAAAAACATATATTTAAAAAAAAAATGGTAAATGTTAAAAACGTTGCTTTACTATTGATTCAAAAATAATAAATTAATTAAATTTTCTGTCCACATACAAGACAGTTCTTACCGCATTCCCTAAAAGGGTAAAAATAAGAATATTTATAACAAAAAAAGTAGAATTACAAATTAAAAAATAACGACAAACTAAAGGCAAGTTTTGATTAATTGTGACTTGCAAGTATAGCGTCTCGGCTCCCCCCCCCCCCATTCCAGCACCACCCTGCCTTTGGAGCCCAATAAGCCCGCCCTTTTATGCTTCACATGACCTGACAGCTTATACTCTCCATTAGACTTCTTCCATAATACATGAGGTTGACAGGATACTATGAAAGTATCCGCTGGGCTTTCTTTGGTATTGTTTCATTTTTGGTTTTATCCAGTTGCTAAATTTGTTTTTCTTTAATTCTTATAACAGAAATAATTGCCTTTTACGAACCACAAGTCCGTTGTGTTTCACTTTATTCTTTTTCATGAGATCTTAACATTTAAATAAGTCCATGGGAATGGTTAATATATTAATCACTAGTGTCATCTCCACGTCTCTTAAAGAACCACTAATTGCTGATAATTTGTGGTATTCTTCCCATATCGATAATTTATTTCTTCTTGCTCCAATTCCAATCATAGACTTTCAAAGCAAAACTTGACTAATGCACAATGCAATGATAAACTAATTAGTTACTGAAGATGATTCTTATGAGTTGAAGTTAACTGTAAATGTAATGAAACCAGCGTTTCTTTATAATTCATTCGTTGAATGATCATTAATTTTGCTGATTCTCGAAAGTATTCTGAATCATCTTGGACAATCAAGTATCAAGAATAGATCTCTCAGTTCTCTTCCATTAGGAGAGCCTTGAGACTAGATATATTAGCGAAGTCGGCTGGCCTCCTACCGTCCTTAGTCTTTGCCTGTCTGTCCGCTCCAGCATTCAGTAACAAACGGACGACTTCTTCGTGACCACCGATTGCCGCGTCGTGGAGAGGTGTGTATCCGAACCTTCCTTTAACTTCGGTGGCGGCCCCCCGCTCGATAAGTAGCTTCACAGTGTCTACCCTACCGAAATAGGCTGCTCGATGTAAAGGTGTGCTTCCACCGTTATCCTTGGATCCGATATTGGCTCCAGCATCCAAAAGAAGTTTTGCCACACCTGGGTATCCTTCATTGGCAGCATGATGAAGCGGAGTCCATCCGAACTTGTCCTTAGCCTCTTTGTTTCCACCTGCCTCAAGTAATACATTTGAAACTGCTTCTTTACCGTAGGCCGCCGCCCAATGAAGAGATGTCCTGCCATTCTTTCCTTTTGCTTCGGGTGCAGCGCCCCCATTTAATAGAGCTTTCACTATCTTACTGTGCCCGTTTTTAGCAGCGGATACAAGAGGAGTAAGGCCAGACGAATCACGAACTTCCAAATTCGCGCCACCGGAAATCAGAGTCTTCACCGCTTCTAAACGCCCTGAGATTACTGCTTCTTGTAATGCGGTTCTTAAGTTCTTGTCCCGCGCTTCTTTTGGTACTCCACTGTTTATTAGGAGTTCAATGACATTTGAAGATCCTGATTTTGCAGCAATGTGAAGTGGAGTTTCGTTGTCTTCAGTTCTGGCTTCTCTGTTAGCCCCTTTGTTAAGAAGATGTCTTACTATATCTATACTTCCTCCTCTAGCGGCTGCAACATGAATAGGAGTCCACCGACTGTTATTAACCGCTTCTATATTTGCTCCTCTCGATAACAGAAGTTTTACTGCTTCAAAGGATCCACTCTTGGCCGCCCAATGTAATGCAGTATTTCCAAACCCGTCTGTACTTTCTATATCCACTCCTGCATCTAAAAGTGATACAAGAGACTCATTACGCCCTTCCGCTGCTAGTTGATGGAGTGGTGAAATCCCACTCGAATCTGTGGAATGTACTCCAGAAAGCAATAGTTTCACTGCTTCAGTCGAGCCCACTTCGGCAGCTAACAGCAAAGGAGTGTACCCCTCACTGTCTTTGATTCCTCTGTTAGCTCCAGCAGCTAATAGTAGTTTCACAGCTGCTGCATGGTTTTCAAACGAAGCTTTATGAAGAGGAGTTCTACCGTTCTTGTCTTGAAAGTTGAGCTTGGCACCTCTGTTCACTAAGGCCATTACAACATCAGAAGAAGAACCTCTAGCAGCAAGTTCAAGAGGTGTGTAACCTGCAACATCGTGCGCTTCCATATGCGCTGCGTTATCTAACAAGGCATCAACAAGTTCTAAACGCCCTCTGGAGGCAGCTTCATGAAGTGCAGTTCGACCAGAATCATCTTTAGCTTCAGTCCGAGCTCCATTGACCAGAAGAGCAAGCAACATTTCAAGAGAACCATTTATCGCGACTAAATGCAATGGAGTCCTCTTTGAGTCGTCAACTGCCTCTAATAGACAACCTCTCTTGATCAATAATTTCGCTGCCGTCACTTGTTCAGTGACAACCACTGCATGTAGTGGAGTCCATCCATTCTTGCCTTTCGCCTCCATGTCAGCTCCATAATTTAATAACACCCAAATAGATTGCATACTGCCGCTGATAGCTGCAATGTGAAGTGGAGTCCAATCATCTTTGTCTTTGATTTCTTTGTTAGCGCCACCGAAAATAAGAAGTTTAACTAATTTCATTGAATCTCTTTTAACAGCTTCGTGGAATGCAGTTTGTCCATTGGAATTCCTTGAATCAGCTGTTGCTCCATAAGCTAGAAGCAGCTTTATAGTCTCTAAGGAGCCACTTCTCACGGCGAGGTGTAGCGGAGTCTCTTCTTTAGAGTCTTTAGCATCTTCGTTCGCTCCACGATTCAGCAATATTTTCACAATGTCAACGTCACCTCTTTCAGACGCATGATGAAGTGGTGTGCGCCCGGTTGAATCTATTGCGTTGATATCAACATCCAATGATAAAAGAGCTTCTAAAACATCCAGCCTTCCTTCACGTACAGCTCGGTGAATGAGCATATATCCTTCCATAGTTGCCGTTCTTGCCATCACTAGCGCTGTCTTATCGTCGAGAGAACCAGAACCATCGAGGTAGTTTTTGACAAGCGAGATTCCATTATCTTTTTTGTTAGTTTCGACCTCCTTGATCTGGAAAATATAGTTTATTGTGAAAATGGTTCTAATTAATTAATTTGACCACGTATTTTAGTTTAATAATAAAAGTAATTCTTTCACTATCGGTATCGTGCTTACCTTATCAGTTGTATTTTCCTGCAGACATTGAGGAAGAAATTTCGTGGTGAAGAATCTCAGATCAGTCATGTCCTGATTCTGGTTGAAGTATCTTAATGTACACAGTTCAATCATCCCTAAAATCATAATGTTTCTTAAGGTAGTATATAGATTATTTCCCGGTTTGGTTTTCAATTCCATACATAATTTTAAGTAATTACCTAAAGTTTGCTTTAACAGTGCCTGAGCATCTCCATTTATGAAAGAGGATTCCTGTAACAGTTGTTAGAGTAAATTATGAAGTAAAAATTCATGGTAAGCTAAGATAATGATTTTTGATCAGATAAAATATTACTTGTGTAGCCCATTTTTCTAACATATTTACTTTTTTCATTTATATATATATATAAAAAAAAAAAAAAAAAAAAAAATTTCATCATAAACATTGAAATAATGACTACAAGTAATATATTTTAATATCGACATGTCGGCCATGTACACTATTTGTTTGTATTTTATACTGGATATGTATGTTCGCCACTGGCCGCAAATTCAAGACTTGTTCTAATGATTGGTAAACAAAGAAAGCAATAAACGTCGATACCACTACTATTTTTTTCGGTTATTACATTAGATTTACTCTATTTTCATTATAAGAAAGAAAAAAATATTTCCAGAAAGAAATCATCTATCAAATAAGTTCACTGCTTTCTTTCTTTTTTTTCTAGAATCCCAAAAATCTAAAATCTAGCTGCGGCTCCCCTCTGCCTACGCCCATGGAGGAATGAAATAAAAAAGTTTGAGATATTTTCCTTTAATTGTAACTACTTTTTCTCCATTATAAAGGAACAAAATCTAAAAGATATTGGTATGGAGAAACAGTGGACATTCAGCTTTCTAGCTATTGCAATCAATTAGATTGAATTTTTTTTTTTCGTGAACCCAGGACATAGGCGGAAAATATATATCCTCCAAAAATTCATAATTTTTGATTGGCATGGAAATTGGTATTTAAGGGTCTCAAAAAGATGCTGAAAACAAATTTGACTTAGTTTTTTTTCTAAAAATATATTTATATTGGCCTACTTTACTGGAAGCTTTTTTGGGTTTTGTAATTTTTAATAAATTTAATTTAAAAAAAAAATGTTTAGTTTTTATTCTTCGTAAAAAATAAATCGATCGATATATGACAATTATTGAATACATTTAGAACAAAGGCAAAATACGATAATTAAAAAAATCGATTTTTTCTTCTTGTTTTTAAGGGGCATAGACAAAAACCCTCGGATACGTGTCTAATATTCGTTCACCTAGTATCATCAAAAAACCTTGATTTCCTTAAACTTGAAAAAACCTAATTTCATTAAAATTAGTAATTTCATGTGCGAAGCCTCACATTTTTATAAGACTTAAGGTCCAATAAAATTGTTCTCCTGAGAAGATTATATGTTAATTGGTTAATAATTTATTTTTGTTTTTGTAGAAAAAAATGAGGTGATTTTAATTATTTTTTCAAAGTTTTAAGTTAACATGTCAGCCAATTAATTTACAGTATATTTTAATCGGTTTGAGAACATTATATGGGTGATCCTAGAAAAAATATAAATCGTTGAGTAATTTTCTAATCGATATATTTTTTTTATCATGATCTTTTCATCCATATTTATAATATCCATTACAAACAATCATTTCTTCTAAAAACAAAAAATATGTTTATGGTCTCAAAACTTTTGGTTATCATTTCTAGTTATAGTAATAGTAATAGTAAATAAATCAATTTTAGAGAGTTATTTCTTTAGTAAATTCAGAATATATTGATCTTTTTTTTTTTTTTTTTTTTTTAAAAGAGGTCAGGGGATACGCTCTATCCGCGGTCCGGTCATATCCAGCTGCTTTCGGAAACATTCTGGATTCTTTTTAAGGTCGGTGACTAAGCTATTTATCAACTCTCTAACAAATAAGGGTTTGCTCCCAAAAAAATTATTTGAGCTATATCATACTGTTCCTTATTATTTCAGCAAGCTACATGAATTCTTGCAGATAATTTACTAGATCGAAATTTTGGCCACAACTATGAAGTTTTTTTTTGTTAGCACCCATGTATTACCTACAATCTCATCTATTTAAAAGATTACATTTTCAAAATAATAAGTGATTTTGATCTTCCAAGTATGCTTTTTGTCTTAGTAAAAAAGTATGCTTTGGTCAAAGCAATTTGAACATGCTCATATTTTTCTTGGAAGAACTAAACTTTTTTGAAAACTCATCGCTGAAAATTATCGTATATATGTGTATATGTATGTAGTCAATTACTTATTTCGTCAGGGAGGACCGAAAAAATATATATGATAAATTATAATCTATTAAAATGTACTATGTAATTGTATGTATCATTAAACGTAGCGGTATTGTCCCTTTGACGTGGCCTCTTAAGGGAAGAACAGCGCCTTAAGGTTTTTGGAAATAAAGTATAACGTAAAATATTGGGACTGAAAACGGATGAATTAACGGGAGAATTTAAATGGCAACAGAACACTGAGTTGAGGAAACTGCATCTTATTAATATTATATCCTATCTTAATAGCAAGATGGGAATATAGAGCTTTCTACGTTTCTTACATATATATAAATGGTAAGGAGAAGTATTCGATCATCACAAATATTTACTCCTGTTTTTAAAAATATTTGAATAGATTCCAATGGAATAAAAATGAACATTAATTACCAGAAGCATACCGAGAATAAATCTTTTTCAGTAAAGGGATTCAAGAAGAACGCAGGAATCACACAAAATAATGAAAACATTTTAATCATAAGAAAAAAAAGAGATTAGTTAACCATTTAGAAAGCTACACAACCCTGAAATTAGGGAACTGCACCCCTCAATATAATTCAGGTTATAGCATTGCCGTGATTAAGATGGGCGTGTAAGGTTGTGGGACGTAGCAACGAACGGGTGCCTAAAATATTAAGTAAACGTCCGAGGGATAGACTGAAATGTAGATAGGGGATTACTGATTTAGTTGATTTGGGGCGTCACTGGACGGGTGTATGTAGAGATCGATAGGTGGTATCGGCATCGAACCTTCGGATTCACTAAGTTTTTTATTATTATTATTGGCCCTTTAAAAATGAACAATGATCACAATATCAAATTTCTGGATAAGGATTCTTTAATTATGTTTCAGACTATAAAACAAGAAAAATTCTCTTACCACAAATGAAGTGCAAGTTATGATTGTCCAAACTACACCCACTTTCCACATTATTCCACGACTGTCTTGATATATGGAAAGGATGTCCGCATTTATATCTAGCCTGCAGTATTATCAAATATCAAAGGTCAGCTGATCCAACTGTTTATCTCATATGTTGATATATTATGACATAATTGCCATTCATATCACATATTGTCTTTGTTTACCAATTATCATTTATCATTTATCTACAGATGCCCCCTGTATATACAGAATATTTTCAAATAAAAGGTAAACAAGATATTAATAAAAATTAAAAATATTTGATTAATGAATTATGCAGTGTAACCAATATAAATAGGCCCTAAGGATGATAGAAAAAATTTAGATCTTAGTTATTACAAATTTGTAGGTCTACACTTATAGTATCATAAATCACCAATAATATAAGTTAAGTATAGGCGAAAGCCAAATGTCAAAAAAAAAAAAAAAAAAAAGGAGGTATAAGATATCAGATGACAAAGGCCGTCAGGTGATTGAATCGATCAGCTAACCGAACTTGTATATACAAGTATATATATAGGGGTGCTGAATACAATAAAAGTCATAAATCGCCCCTCCCCCAAGACCTGAGAGGTGGCAAAGCACAGTCCCCTTGGTCGACGTCCTCGCCGAGGGAAGGACTTCTGGCTCTGCAGCCTGAAGTCACCCACACTCCAACACCACCAGCCGGAATGGTCCCTCCCCATTCCTTGTTAGCCCCTGGCTTATGTAAAAACCGCCTTTATGTAAAAACTGGCTTATATAAAACTACTTATGTAAAAACCGCCCTCAGCGGACCAAGTTTGTAACATCTTATAATGCCGTAAGGCAAAGTAAGATAAAATGTATCAAGTGTATATATAATTCTTAGTTTTTAAGTACTATATATAAATGTATTTGTTTAATAAATAAAAATAATAGGAGGTAAGAAAAAAAAAAAAAAAAAAGTCACTTTACGCCTTCAGCGGACCGTGTAACCCATCTTATACTGCCATACGGCAAACAAAGTTAATATGTAAAATTTGTATATATACTACGAATTATATTATATTATATATTTGTAATTGTAATTATATATGAATAAAGAGGATTTTGAAAAAAAAAATAAATAAATAAAAGTCACTTAAACAACACGAGGAGGCTCCTCAACTCCGGATTTTAAAAAATAGTACTATTTAGGATGGATAATTCACAAGTAACAAATCAACATTACAGGTAACCTTAAAATACCAAAGGTAGTAAAAGGTAATACCCAACACGATTTATTCCTTTTTCACAGTAAAGGGGCCTCTACATGTTGGCCGAGCCATGGCGAACTCTGACATACGCGAGCATGTGGATGGGTGGCTTGGCTAGGTTGGCCTAGGCTCATTGCCGAGCCATCGAGAGTCGGTTTTTGGACACAGATCAAAGGGGTTCGTGAGAGCGCTCGTGTAGCATCTACACCATTGTTCTTTGTCTAGTTACAACTGAGAGCTGTTAGGAGGTTAAAGGTGTTTGTTGGTACTTTTTATAATAAGTTTTATGTTTAATCTTATTTATTTATATTTAATTTCCTTTCATTTTCTTTTTTTGTAATAAAAATAATACAATCCAAGTGCAATGGCTGAAACCACTATTACGTCCGCCATGTTTGCCTCTCTGAATAACACTGACATGTGGATAGCCCGCTCTTTGTTTGCCGAGCATTTGAACGAGCCTTCGATCCGTGGCGAGCGGCCAACATGTGGATACACCTTAAAACACTCACTAATTCACTGTTTCTCTTCTGTTTTAGAGGGATCGGGAAAAAACAAAATAAAATAAAAGTCACTAGCCAAAAGGCAATCCAAGGTATCCCCATAGCCAGCTGTACATATGGCACACCTCACCATATGTACGTACTAATTACCAATAAAGTCTTCTGGTCTAGACCGTATTCTTTCATTATTTCCAGTAATGTCTTTCTATCCACCGATTCGTAGGCTTTCTTAAAGTCAACAAACGAGATGTAGAGGTGTTTTGAGGGGGGGGGGAGGAGGTTTGCCTTGTAGTGTTTTACAATAATTTTAGGCTCAGGATTTGTTCTTGACATGATCTTCTCTTTCTGAAGCCTCCTTGATATTCTCCAATTTTAGGGTCTAATTTTGGGTTAGTCTGTTGAGTAGTTCTTTAGAGAAAATTTTGTAGCTGACGGGTAGTAGGGAACTTCCTCTGTAGTTGTTAGCTTTATTCCTTTCTTCAGCAGGGAATTTATCAGGGCAGTTTTCCATTCTCTAGAGATTTTCTCCTCTATCCAGATGTTCATCATTAGTTCTGTGGTTTTCTTCCTGAATTCAACACCTGTTAGTTTCCACATTTCTGCCAGTAGTCCGTCCTCTCCAGATGCTTTGTTGATTTTTAGCGCCGCGATGATTTCATCTATTTCCTCATGTTGGGTGGGTCCGATTCTATCTCCAGAGGAGTGTTGTCATGTGCAGTTATTCTTTCTTTGGGTTCCTTACAGTTTAGTTTAGCAGTTTTCGAAATAATCCGCCAGTATGTAACATTTTTCCTAGTTTGTTTGTGCCAGTGTCCCGTCCTTTATTTTCAGCACAAGTCCTGGGAAGTTTAACCTTTGATTTTTTATTTAAAAGCCATGTAGAATAGTCTAGAGACGTTTCCCCTGAAACTCTCCTACAGTTCCCCCAGCTGCCTGTTGAGGAATTCCCTTTTTATTTTAGTATTTGGTGTGCTATTTCTCTCTCGATTATATACTTTTGATGGTTTTCGGTTGTTTTGTTATGGTTCCAGTTTTTCCATACTCCCAGTATCTTCTTTACTGCTTCTTCGCACTCTATGTCCCATCATTTATTTCTCTTATATATTCCCCATGGTGCTATTTCTTCCGCAAGGTCCGTCATTTTCTTCCCAGTTTTGTGGGGTTTTAACCTTTCTCTGTATTCCTGTTTTTTTGTCCCTTATTACTAGGGTTTCTCAATCAATTTTCTTTGTTTGGGGTTTTCTGTGTGTTAGGTCACCAAGTCTTTATTACCATTATTAAAAAAAAAAAATCACATAGAATAAATCAGTATTAGGGAAGGTACAGCATATTGTATATTGGATCTGTGTTTATTTTTAGAGTATTCCTAGGAGTTTTCCGATCAAACCCATTTGCTTTTCATCAGATATCAATAATTTGAGAATTATACATCTTCCAAAACATTGTGGATGATTATTCGAAAGACAATCAAATTGTCTACTAAACCAATTTTTAAAAAAAATCTAAAAAGGATCAATATTAAGCTATTGCAAACAATTTTTAATCAGAATTAGCACCCAAATCGATAATGAATGTAATGTAACTAGACACAACAGATATTTTTTATATTAGGCTTGATATAAAGTTTCTTTGGTTTATTACTTATTGATATAATAAATAATTAATCATTGTGTAGTAATTAATTCCTTCTTAGTAATGGTTTTAAGAATATTATGATAGCGTTCTGAGGTTATAAAAAAGACAGAATATAGTTATGTTTGCTTTATTTCAGTTTCTTATAGAGTTTTACTAACTGTTTTGAGAATTTTCAAACTACACAGATGACAACATACAATGACGATAATTTCTACAAGGTACAATTATATCAATATAATAAACATACTCTACATAGTGCATTTTAATATTCATTTCGTAAATATCTCTATTTCAATATGGCAAACAGGAAAAATCTGTTTGTCATCGATTATAGAACAATTTCAAATATTTTATGGTGTAAAGACTTCTCATAAATAAAAATTACAAACTGTAACATACTTTAATTTTTTAACAAGCATTATTTCCATAAGTCATTCCATACCTAATGGGGTTTTGTTCAAATCATATTTCAAATAAAAGAAACATTACAATAACATACAATGAATAAATAATTTCTGATAAATAGTTATGCAAAAATGTAATCAATATAATGCATAAATTATAACTAGAGCCTTTGTTGAACAGAAAGAATACCAAAATTAAATCTATAAGAAAATAAAATGAGAGAAATACATATATGAAAAGAAATAGAGATGGTAAAAGGACTTGGCCTTATTTTGGCACATACTATCTTTGGCACTTAAAGAAATAGTTCTATCCAAGGGAGTTACGCTGTCACTCTGGTAACTATCACATGTTTCCTATTACCAAAGTACAAACAAAATGAAGACAATTGCATCTGCATAGGAAACAATACAAACAAAATATATTCATCAGTTAAAATATTCCTGAATAAACAATTAACTCTTTTAATGAAAAGTAATTTGTTTTGCAAAGGAATTCATAACCAGAATGTCATGATCATGGCCTCATATAATCTGCTCGATTTATTTAATCAATAAATAATAATAATTAGTTTTTATTGAGGCAACATTGAATGAAGAAACCAATTTCAATGTAATAATTTTTAATCGGAAGCTCTACAAACAACCCAACTATTTAAAAACAGCAGATAATAATATATTTGTTAAACCAAGAAAAACATTCCTTAATAGGCTAAGCTTGTATTATCAGTTTTTTCAAAAAGCTAGGTTATGCATAAGTCTTTAAAACATAACTGAATAAATTTAAGTATATAAATAAAAAATTAATAAATTAGCATTTCCTGAAGTAATTAAATTTTCATTAAAGAGCAGATCAGAAAATTCTCTTCAGCACCTTGAATAAGATAGAACATCATTTGGTAACTTGCTGGTTGATACAGCGTCGGTAAACACAATCCTGAAAGCTAGTAACAAACAAAGTTGTAGAAGAAATGATTCATATTTCTTACAGCTAACATTACAGTATGCACTATAACTTTAACACATCTACTTATTAATTTAAAATTAAATATTTGTAATATAATAACATTAAAATTTGAAAGACTTTCATATGTTATTATTATTAATAATAATAATATATATATTACACTGACATAGAAGGCAGACTAGGAAGAGAGAACATGTTAAGGAAAGATTTCCTAGTCCCTTATCCATCTTTGTCTTTTACCGGTTTCATGGGAACCACACAAAAATGTACATCCCATCCAACCAAAAAACGAAGCACAATACAAAATATTACATAAAAAATTTAAGAAAACTGACATATTTTTGGTATACAAATTCATGGAATGATTAAATTATCGGTATTACATTGTAATATAAACTATAAGTGGTCTTCAAACTGATTGGACAAAACCGCTAAATAAATTAACATATGAAAGCAAAATGAAAACTGTACAATAAAACAAGGTTTGATGACAAATAAAAAAAATATTAAAAACATTTTACATCAAGTAAATCATAAAATAAAAATATATAGTTTACAAGAGACTAGTACATAGTACAAATGCAGATGGCACTTAAAACACAAATTAAGATGGCACTGGGAAGCATTTTCTTTTTCTTTATACAATTTGCCACAAGCAGTTCTGGTCAATCAGTGAAAACCAAGCCTTTATATACAGACAGATCTATTTAAAATGATGGAAGTAAAAGATTAACAATGTTTAGAAAACACTGGACCCTGTGGGATACTCTCATATCCAACTCCTATATAAAATACAGGGAAGTGTTAAAACTAACCTCAAACTCTCCCTTATTCAGTAAGGTACGCCTAATTTACAGTAGACATGTTCTATACACAGATCTAATAATGGCTACACCACATATTTATTTAAAACAACATGGGATAATATAAATGATGAAAGAGATTTTTTTTTTTAATTTTTAAAATTTACTTTTTCTAAATGCCACATATTCATACTTGGCACAAAAATATTATAGTTATATAAGTGGCACGATTCAAAAAATACATATACAATCTGTCAAACCTTGTGAGACCAACAAGTGAAATGTCATTTTTTTTTCTACTACCATACAGACATTTAATTAAAATCAACAACAACAAATTAATCGTATTCATTATTTAAAAAAGCAAAAATATATACTCAAAACTTAATTAGTTTTAAAACTTATTAGGGCCTTATGCTTTTTTAGGGGAAGAATAATATTTTACCCATTATAGTAATGACCAACATAAACATGAATTTTTTTTTTATGATAGAAAGCTTTCTTTTTTCATATCTCTCTCTTTACCCTTGGAAGTTTAATGTTATCTGACTAGGAAACTGTTTATAATTCACCTATAGAAGTTAGTTATTTTCTTTACTGTACTGATGTTTTTTCATTACTATGAACTCAACATAACATGTAGAGAATTATAGGTTTACCATCCACCACATGTTGCTTAAAAATAATTTTTAAGTAATAAGCTAAACTTAACAATTTTTATAATTGTTTTTGAGTATGCTGAATATTTATAATTTTATAAATATTAAACATACTCAGTGAACTGAATTTTTTTCAAAAAGAGAAACAGACAGTGAACTGAATTTTTTTCAAAAAGAGAAACAGACAGTGTGATAATATAATTGAGTAGCCCACCTGAATTAGTTGACATGAAAAAAATTCCATTTATCCGAGAAAAAGTTTCAATTTTTGATTAAATAATCACAAATGATTACTAAAAAAATTAAATAATCCGGTTGTATGACAATATTATGAACTATTTTCAACTACAGTATCTCATAATATAAATTTAATATTCGAAATATTTTTTTGATTTTACCAAAATTATATTAAGCATCCAAAAAATCATCCATCATAAAAAAAAAAGAAAATAAAAGGGGGCAAATAATTAATCAATTATACACCATACAAATTTACTTTTTACAAATATAATATGTTTGTATGTAAAAAAATTACTGATATCAATAGTCAGGTAAAAACCAATTTATAAAAGGTACCATTTTATGTGGAGCAAATTCAGTTATGTCACTTAAAAAAAGAAAATTTGAATTTTCTTATTCAATGAAGCAGTTCAATAACCAATTAGAATGAAAAAAAATAGCTTTTAGAATTTAGAGCACGTATTAAAAATACTTTGGTCAAGTAGGACGCAACTTGCATCATTTTCCAAGGAACAGAACCTGACATAATAGGACCGCATGTATTTGTATACATGGATATTGTATTATATACATGTGCATGTTTAACTCTTGTAAGAGGTCAATCATCTAGAGCCTACTATGTAGGTGATGGGTTTTAAAAATCAATATTTGTTTTAAATAATTACTCTTGAAAAAATATTAGCATTAACGAGGTTATACAATGGACTCGCCAGAATCAGACACCTCCACATCGTTGAATAAATGAGATGGTAGGCTAAGGAGGAAGAAGTTGGGCTTTATAAGAATTTAAACATTAAAAAATATTCTAGACATAGCAATGAGCGATATCTTCAAAACAAACAACAAAAATGATTAGTTTGAATTTTAAATTTTCTTGTTGAGATTTATGTCTTATTTTGAGTTGTCATTTATGTGATAAGTTTATATTTTATCTTTATATTGGACATATTTTATGAAAGTATGGATAAATATTTTGTATTTTTGTCTGTTTTTATAAAACTTCTGATATAATACTATGCTATAGTTTTATATATTTACTATGCAATAGTATATAGTTTCTATTGCCCTTCTGTAGCCCGGATACTCTAAAATCGAAAGATGCTAGTTCCTCCCACATATGTCAGATTAGAGAGAGTCTACTGTAATTTGTTCCATTTTGCATTGTACAAAATAGACTTATATTAAAACTGCAAGCAGTCAGACCCCTAGTGATTTTATATAATAATGTAATGGCAAGAAAATCAGCAATTAAACGAAAAAATAAAAGTAATGAATATTGACTAAAATTTGAGTAGTATCATTACAATTGGTCCCCACTACACGCTTCTATTGAAATACGAGATTAAAATGCTAAAAAAAAAAATCACCTTATTCTTAAAACAAAATATCTCCAAAAAGTGACACAAAAATGTATATATAAAAGTCTTATAAAATTCTCAACAAAAACCAAAAACCCTATTCGAATAAATGAAATGTATGGAATGTTAAGAAAAAAAATGACAAGTTCTTTTTAGAAAATGGACTCTTCAATGTTCATTTTCTTAAACTAAACATCACACATGTTTATTATATTTTATTATTATAGGGAATCATAACTTCTCATCACGTTTATCATAAGGGAATCATAACATCTCATCACGTTTATCATAAGGGAATTATAACATGCCATCATTTATATTTAAGTATCTCCTATTCAACTTGGCAATATGAATTTATTAACACATTTATACATTTTAGTGTTACTATAATTTTTCCAAAATTTTAACAAATTATAAAACAATATTATTTATTATAAATAAGACACTTTTGTTCATATGAAATTCAAATTACTTTAAACTTATATAATAATATTTTTTTTAAATTGCACATATTTTAAATATAAAATAAATTATTTATTAGAAAAAAACTACTTTCAACAAAAATATGATGAAGGAGAAACAGAGATCATTATTTTTCATTGATTCCCCTATGAGTCAAAATATCAATGGCTGTGACACACTTATAGCCACAATAGTTAAAGTATGTGTACTTAGGTATAACCTAGACAATATATATTTATATAGAGTAACATGTAATATATATTTATAACTTATTATTTCCCTTCGAGGCTCAACTAGACTTGACATTTATACACTGAGGATTGTCTGGTAGTAGACATGAGCGTTTTCATTTCAACACAACATATTATCCTTCAATAATGTCTATATACACTCATTTCCTATTTACACATTTCATCATTTTACATAACAATCGCACTGGTTTTAAATAACACAGACAGAGGGAAAGAAACAATGTATCTATATAGTGATATATATATAATATACGTATAGTAATATTTCAAAACTTTTCCAACAATCAATTCAAAGATAAATTCAACTTCAAGTCAAAAACAATTCAACTTCAAAAGTCAACACTCAGCTTAAAGTACAAAAGAAACATTGTCATAACCAAACAAGATGGTTGAGTCTCTCGATCACAACCAGTAACTCTACGCCTTCTAAATAACAGATTGGACTTCATCAATGTAACTACAATTAATTTATAATCCTCAAGGACATAATTAAAGTAAACATTGACAATATTAAAAATATGAAACTTAATAAAAAAGTAAGAAAACAGGACTCTTTCTTTAAAAAAATATAATACATAGTTACTATACAAATTAATGAAATAAAAAAGGCAAACTAAATACGAAATGCTATAGCAAGCCAGAGGGAAGAGAGCTTAGAAAGGATATCTTGCCTCTTCCTGTCATTCTCCTGTACCTGGTGTCCAGCGGTCGAACTCTATTCCGGAGTCTGGGCTCTGGCCTATCCCAGCAGGTGATAAGAAAGTACCAACGGCCGGTTGAATACTGCTTGACGAGGACTTTCCTCCAGCCAACTCCTGTTCAAACCTAAAATCATAATATATAATAAGTATGATAAAAATGGCTATGAAATAAAATCTAATACAAAAGACAAAGTTTAAATTAAAACAAGAGCTAAGATTGCATGGCCAAAGAATTATGAAATCTGACAAAGTAGAATCCTGATAATCCTTTAATTCAAATTATTTAGGTATTAATAAAAAAACAAATTCAAAATTAATGAACTATTTACTGTAATGAAAAACGTTTGGATCAGGTCGGTTTATTGACCTGGTTTAGTATCAACTCCATTTGTTGACCAGGTAAAATAATTTAAAAATATATAAATTTAAATATTGTAGTTTATTAATGGTTAAAATTTTACATATTCAAATTTACTACCAAATATTCTTTCTCAGTACATAAGTAATAGTAGAAAATCGATCTCGCTCGCTCGATAAGGAATTAAAAGCGCCTAATACAACACAATACTAATCCACACTTGATTTGCCATATTTCCGAAATCTTAAAATGACGTGTTGCAATGATACAATCAGATGTCTGATGTAAATTAAAAATATAAATGAATAACTTTTCCAAATATTATTGCAAATTACTGTATCAATAATAACACTATACACCGCCGTCCGGTAGTGTTATAGGACCCATTTACTCGGCGTGCTCTCAATTTTTCTAATGGGCACGAAAGTTAAAATGATTTAAAATAAAGTAACAACAGAAAGGTCAACTACGAAATACCCGCGGGCCACAGGTTGAGTATAGCTCCACTAAAGGATAACACAAAAGAAGCACAGAAAGTGCAGATGGCTCAGATATGATCAAGATTGAATATATCTATACTTCATATTTAGCCCTTAGACCTTTGGCATTACGAATTATCAGGATTCTAGTTCTATACTGATATTACTAACGCATTATTACAGAAACAAGAAAATTTATAAGAATCATATACCCACGTGTGCAACTGCTCCATGAAGTGGAAGTTCGGAGCAACATTGGCTTTACGTGTCCGAACGAGAGCGAAAGCATCGTTAAGCGATAATCCCAGCCTGGACATGAGATAGCCAAGGGTAACGGTAACAGAACGTGAAACCCCTGCCACACAGTGGACTAGAACTCCTGCCTCCTTCGACCTTGCCTCATCTGGAAAATAGAGTATATATGAAAAAAAATATTGATAAAGTTTTATATGTTTCAAGCCTTGGATAAAAAATAAGGCAGTCGTTATTGCTTATTAATGGAAACTGAATTTTATCCAATCGCATAATTAATTTCTACATATTCAAAGCAACTTTTGAATTTAATACTAAAGAAATTTAAGGGAAAATAATAAGTTTTCAAGGGTTTTTTTTCTTGGTATTTCTAGATAAAGAAATTCCCTGGGAAGGCCAGTCCTGGAGATCTCTATCTCTGTCTTTAATTGATTTTTTTTTTAATAGTATGTACTAGCAAGTAATATACTATATAGTATAAATAATGCCTGTAAAGTATAGTATAATATACAATTTACAAAAGTCGGTTGTACATTTAATATTTCTATAATATTCATTAAGGTTGGTTATAAAAAGAAGGAAATCTGGAAAATTTTGTATTTATCATTTACATATTTTAGTAAAGATAATAATAGAAGAAAAAAGTTAAAGTTAAAGAACTACTTCCTCACTAATTCTACCATTTTTTTTTTTTTCTATCCTTAACAGTACAATAACTATAATCTTCAAAAGATATTTTTATAACAGCATATTACAATGCACTGCATCAATGTAGGTTAATGAATTAATTATATACATAATATATTTTATTTTCTACTAAATTTTAATTTGTCATTTAAGAATAACATTTATAGAAGAAGCTGTGTTTGAAACATGAAAATTGCACATTGTTAAGCAAAACTAATAGATGGAATCAGATGATATTGATACTGAACGCATTTAATTATTATACCCAGATTTCACTAAAATTTGGACAAGATGTTTTTGAAATAAAAGTGTGTCAGGGAAAATACATTTATATATCTATAAGCAAAAGTATTAAATGAAATTTGATAAAATCAAAATGAGTCCAACTAGGTACTAACCCCACAATCTCTGAAAATTTAAACAAAATAGGATTTAAAAAAAAATTTTATTGAGCAGTAATAATACAATGTGCGACAATTGAGGGCAATAAATATTAGTGTTCTTAGCATTAGTTCATAACATATACATAAAAAGAAAAACTGCAAATGATAACAACAGTACTCCAGTACAAGGCCACAAGAGATCCCAGCCGTTTGGTGGTACTGTACAAAATAGGATAACAGTTCGTCGTGCCGGAATAGTTTTAAGAAACCATTACTTTTTTGGAAATTTATGTTTTTTTTTTAAGGTAAACTCTTTTTATCATAATGTTTTTTTACAAAATAATTAAGAAATAAATGAATATTTCTATTTAATAGTTTTTACAGCTCACTTTAGAAATTTTTAATTTATAAAAACACGGTCACAGAGTTATAACCTTTGTTGCTTTAAGAAATTATTTCAATGATATTAATAAAAAAATAAATATACTCAGAGGAAAAACCACATTTAGCCTCTAGATGAAATAAATGAACCAAACGGATAAAAAAAGCTTTGAGACCATTAACATGTAGTTATAGGTAAATTTCAAGAATATTAGCGACCAAACAAGAAGTGAGATTAGAACAATAAGATTAAGAATGGAAGAGCTGACGATGAATAAAAACTTGAAAGGGGAGATAGAATGGAGGGAAGTTGCAACAGGTTGGCCACCAGCACCCCATTCAATGCCACCACTAGGTCTGATTCATTGATCTACCATGAGCTTATGAATCTAAACTTGAATCAAGATTTGTCTTTATAATAATACTAAAATATTAAATATAGAAAAAAAAAAACTAAAAGATTTGACAAATTTTGTATAAAGTAGCTTTATGGTTTGATGCCTATTAAATATTAAATACTATGGAGTCTTCATTATCTATACACTTAAAAATCTAGCCAAAAAGTATCATTTGACCACACAATATATATTTTATACATATAAGTATATTTTTTCATTTATTCAAATAGTAACATTGGAATAAAATATATATAAATTATATTAAATCAAATGATAATTTTTATATGTAATGAAATACATATGTTATTTAAAAAATTATAATAACCAAAAATATTAGGAAACTCTAACCATCCAACAATATTTTATGATTAGCAAGCAACAATCACACAAATTTTTTTTACAAAAGGGGCTAAGCAGTTATTTAAAACTTAAGTTTCATTAATTTAACTATTATTAATTGCATTAATTAAAAGTCTTTAAATAAGTAAAACTTCTCATATCTTTAAAATCAAAATACATGGAACTTTTATACAAAACTTGAAGTTTTAATCTAGTAAATTTTATATAAGATCATAATAATGGTATGATACTGATTTGTGGAGAAACTACCCATTGGTAGCACTATATAACATTTTACATTAGAAGGTCTCGAGGCCATCTTTTTTTCAGGTGCCTTGGAGGATCATCAGGAATGGAAGAGGAAGCAAGGTTAGAAACTAGTGGGTTTGGGTGGTTAAGGAGTTTATTATCATGGAAGGAATGGCATCTGGTTCAGGCCAGATCGGTTACATATGGAACATATGTCTTAATGGATTATTTTATAGAACGAACTAAAAACTTTTCTACAGGTTAAACTCTTACATTTCATGAAGAAATGTTTTAAACCATTTCTTTATTTAATTTTTAATTAAAATTTTATTTGACAAAAATTAATCCTTAAAAAAAGAAGGAATTTAACAGTTTATAGTTTTATCACATAAATAAACTTCTTAAAAAGGTGAAATATTGAAAATGGCATCATGATACTTATTCAAAGAGAAAGATTAATTAGGCAAGAATAAATCATACAAATTAATCAAAACGATTTAGTTTACTAATATATAAGTAAATTATTATCAATGCAATAAGTGTAACGTAATTAAAAATAATTATTGTACCATTTGATGGTTAATAGTTATAACAGAAACAAACTAATTGAACAAAAATAAAGCATACAAAATAATACTAATGCACAACACAATTAAAAATTAAAATTATTCAATTTACTAATTTATAAGTAAATTATAATGAATTTAAAGTGTAACTTAATAAAAAATAATTATTGTACCATTTGATAGTAAATAGTTAACAGATAGATAAATATATTAACATAGACAGATAAATTGAACAAAAATAAAGCATACAAAATAATTACTAATGGACCATTTAACTACAAATCAAATTATTCAAGTTACTAATATATAAGGAAATTATTTGATTAAAAATAATTATAATGACATTTGATAGTAAATAATAAGAAGATTGTTAGTTGTTAACTCATTGTTGTTCAAAAAATTCAGATATTTTCAACTTTTGAGAATAATTTCAACAAAAAGTAAACTAAATTTAAAAAAATTCAAGAGGAAAAACTTGTATATATCAAGCATACCTATAAACTCGATTGCTTTAGGAAAGTGAGCAGCAAGATTCTGACTCCAATGATCTGCAATAGGAATCTTCATGTACTGAATTTCACCTTTCCCCTCGAAGACATTTGGCAGGTCCGGAGTAACATTCAAAATGTACTAAAAAAACAAATACAAACTTCGGATAATTATTTTTGTAATATAATGCAAAAGTATATTTAAAAATGAACTTTACTTTGTATTTTTTATAGTTTACTGTTGAAATACAATAGTTTTGCTATTACAAAGTTAAAATTAACTGATTATGTTTGTGAACTATGAATTTCCTCGTAGCTGCACAAATATAGCCAAGTAAACAAAATACAAGATAACTTGTGCTCAGTGTCCTAGGCAATAATGCAAGCTATGAGTAATCTCTTAGTTGCAAGCAAACATGTTAATTAACATATAATTTAATATTTCATATTTCATTTTATAAGTACTCCAATAGTGTGTGTGTGTGTGTGTGTATGTTATAAAATGTAAGACCAATTTTTTTTGTACATTTCTACAATAAAACTATCAAATAATTAAGTCCTTAATTCTAGATTTATTATTTTTTATAGCTACAATAACAAATTATGATTTTGTTCACCTTTAAAAGGTGAAGTGGAATGTGACAAACCCTAGGTAGCAATTAAACGTTTTATAGCTGTGAACTTTGAAGTCCCATTCCTTCTGAATTTTTTATAATATGAGGCATTCTATTTGAATCTATTGGCATTCAAGAAATTTTTGGAGGGCCTTTTTATTTTTTAAGCAATTTCATTCATTCCTATATTTTCAGCACAAAACCCCCAGCCATTTACAAAGGAGGTTTAATTTTAATAACTGACGAAGGAAAATCTGGATATGAAGTGCAGAATATCTAACTAAGGGATTGATCTATTGTCCATTACGTGATATCATTGAATTTGAAATGGTCAAAGAAAAAAAAAACAAAGATAGCAATTACCACCCTGAACAAGTAACATGAAAACCAGGTACAGCTTATAATAACAAAAAGGTAATGTGTTTACCTCACACTTAAATGTTTAGTGAGGAATGCTTAAATTGATATTTTTCCAATGTCTGAGACAAACAATTTTTTGTATGTAAATGTATTGGCCTAAGTAATACAAGCAAATATATTTTATTTCCTTGTATACACCAAATATTGAAATAATGCATTTTTAAAATTTAGAATGTTTTTAAAATATACTTATTTTCCATAAATATTTGACTTTTATCAAACCCTATAAAATCCATATTTCCATGCCTCTTATCTTTTTTAAAAAAATCATTTGAAATTATAAAACGTTATCTTAAATAATTAAAAACATTGGGGTTCATGAAATCCCACCTTCCTCAAAACTATCGAATTTTTCACCTTCCCAGTTGAAGGTGAACCATGGTCTCTACCAAGTTTGATAATTGAACTTTCCTGTAATTGAATTATCGTAAGTTTATTTTTCCCAAAAATTCCTTTTGAAATTATTAGCAACATTTTGAAATTCATACAATAACAAACCAGCCTAAAAAAATCCTTCAATCAATTTTCATTATTCCACCATATATGTAAAATAAAATATTACACAGTGATCACTACAAAATTTTTATATAACAGAAAATTTTTAATACAATGGAGCTCATCTAGAGGTGATAATTTGATTTTACCTAGGTGATATCAGTTATTTTTCGAATCTAAACACTTTTCCTTCGAACATCAAAGCACCACAGAAATCTTTTTTTTTTTAATTGCTGTTGTACAAATATTCAACTCAAGCTTCATATAAGTCCAACATCAATTTGAGCCTTTTAGTTTTAATATTTTTATTGTACGATATATTGTCCTTCCTTTTCTTTTCTAACTGTCCAGTCTTCAAGTTTTCAACTCGCCGTCTAGTTTGAAGTTTCCCTAACTGTTCAAGATTTAAGTTTTAAATTCGCAGAGAGAGTAAAATAAAATATTACACAGTGATCACAAAAAACTATAAAATAGAGGGATGAGAAAAAAACAAACTAAATTTGCCTAAATAAATCAAAAATTAAATCAGTTAAACGTATGCTAGTTCTTCAAATTCAAAACATTTTCATTTAAACAGGGACTACATACTTAAAATTTGATGTACGATATTGTTTATCATTATGCGAATTAAAATATAAATATATTTTATTTTAAAGATATCTTGTTTTGTTAATTTGTTAAATTTCACAAATAGTTTTTTGTTTGTTAGCTAGGATTTTTAAAATATATAACAAAAAAAAAATTAAAAATAATAAGTAATGTAAAAAAATATGTCAACAATTAATGAGAGAAATGCTTTATTTAATAACAAGCCATGATGTCCAAATACAATGGGTTACCAGAAGTGAATAACGTACTAATCCGTCCTAGGATACAATATAAATACTAATAGAAGTGATTAACAAAGTTATAATTTTTATTTTCCCCCATTATAACTATATATCACACATAATTATTTTTTCACTCCTTTTTTTTCTATAACCAAGTTGGATTAATATTTTGTTTCTTTATCAATTTTCTCTTCCCCTTTTTCCTTCTCTGCTCTTGTTCTTGTTTTCTTCCTGTGTATTTCTTATTCTCTCTGTTCCTCTCCCATTCATTCCATATTTTTCTTTTTCAGGGACCCAACACAAATACTCAATGTATTTTACAAATTGTTAAATGTATAGCACACACACAACTTTTTTTAAAATCTTTCAAGATACACATATACAAAAAAAAACAAAAAACAAAGTTATAAATAAATAAAAATTTAGAAATAATTAAAAATGAAATCATAGCCACTGTAGTAAAGTAAAAAACAATACGAATAATTTAAAACCCAATAAATAAGTTTTAAAAAAAGAAACAAATAAATAGGTTTAAAAAAAATATAGAACTAATAGTTTTTTTTTTTCTAGCCTCAACTGTTTATATTGAGTAATATTGCACTCATTACAGTATTAATAGAGATAAAAGAGTTGATTCACACAATATTTACAGAAAATAAAACTAAATTAAATAATAGGAAAAAAATTAAAGTTAAATAAAAAATAAAGAATCTCTTCCAGTCTTTCAACTGCGAAGAAACAGCTATTCTGCAGTATATCAAAATGCATACAAGACATTCAAATTTGGAACTAATAACGAATTTTCCAACTTATGCTAGATTTACTGCGAATCCCTGACTTATTCTCAACGTTTTCCCAACTGGTAGACACCCTGTTTATGAAAATAGATTTAAAATTACATACCTTGATACCATGCTTGACGAGCAACTCTAGATCAGCAGAATTGGCAGCATTGCCAAGAAACAAGAACGGTAAGATTTCGACAAGAGAATCTTCCTCATGACCTGATTTCCCAGGGAGGCACGGCGGGGAACAGGAGCATTCATCACATTTGGCGCAGCGTCCTCCTGCATTGTAGGCAGATATGCGCAAAGACCTATAACACGTGATACAATAAATAGAGAATTTTCGATAGATTGATTGAGTAATCAATAGAGAAGATGAAACTAGTTTCAAAATATATAACCCCAAATAGATTAAAAGTTAGAAAACGAAAGCTTATACCTAGTATTTATTCCACCAAACCCTATAATAATAATAGCACTGATATTTTCTATTTTTCTTCATGCTTTTTAACTTATTAATTAACATAAAGAAATGATTTTTAAGCGGCCATTTATTTAAATGAGATTAAAATAAACAGTGAAAGCTAGAATTAGTGAGAGGAATGTTTTTTTTTCCCTTCTCTCGTTGGCCCAAGATTCCCGTTGGAGTCCTACTCTGCCCCCTGTTATTATATTATAATAGAATGGAGATGAGGATGTAAATTGTTATTATTTATTCATTTAATTTTAAAACTCTACTTTGGATTATGCTATAAATTTGCACAACGCCTGAATAGTAGGAGAGGAATGTTACATTTAAATCGAAATGAAATTTATTTTTTATAATGTTGTGCCAACTTACAACATAAATTGTACACCTAAGTAAAACAAGGTACAGGCAGTAGTCATATTAACGTCAAGCTCTGTTCCTTGGAAAGTGACTTTAAATAGAGTACTGGTTGATAAAAATGTACGTACATTCGTAAAGCTGTGTAATTTAGGTTTAATAACGGGAAGATTTTTATATTATCAAGTTTAATTTACAACTCATTAATTAAATCAGAATGTTTCAGGGTCGCTAACATTGCTGTCTTCTTTTAACTCATATAGCATCTCTCCTTACTAGTACAGTATTTATTATCTAATGGTAAACCAATATTGTCAAATATTGGTTTAAATAGTCTTTAGTTTATTTATTAACAGTATTTTTTTTTAATAACCTATACCTAAAATAAACCATAAAATAATAGTTTGCATGTACTTGATTGAATTTTCATTTTTTTGTCAGATTTGTATTATATATTTTTTTTTAAAATACCAAATAGATATCAGAAATTCACAGGATGTTTGTTTTTGAGATAGGATTTTTTTTTTTTGACAACTGAACGTATTTCCTTTTTAATTTATCACTTTTTTTTTGTTACTAATTTAATAGTTTTATTTTCATTTAAATTAATATTTTAATGGCTTCTCTCAATAAAATTCACTATTTTTTTTTTTTTTTTTTTTAAAAAAAGCAATGTAATTTTGATTCACTTCGACCTAACACGGTTCCTTGTAGAAATGTGCCAACGACAACTTAAAATGGATAGACATAAAATAAGGACTGCCTGAAACAACAAGTATATAATAGGATCAATAACAGAGTAACAATAAAATTAGAAGAAAATAAATAAAAAAAAGGTAACAGTGTGAATTCCTATAGTCATATATTTTTTATCTTATTACACACTAGTTATTATCTTGTTACTTAGCCCAGATGAAGGAGCCTATGAGTAAGGCAGAAACATTGGCTCACAATAAAAAATAAGTTTACTTCACTGTTCACATCCCCTTGAACAAATTTTCAAAATGCATCTATGGCCAAATACATCCACAACATTTGAAACTAATTTTATTTCATATTTTCTCTAAACATTATTAAAGGTAAGGTACATTTAGAGTTGGAAACGGGACATTTTGTACCTGACTCATAACCACTTGAACACAACTGATTGGGTTTTTCATATATATATATTTTCCCCCTCTCCCTAACCCCTCTGGATTAAATGAGTTGAAATTTGATATTCAGGATTGTTTTCTAGGCAGAATAATATCATGAAAGTAATTGTGAATTTTTACTACAGTTACTACAGTCCCTCCTAACTGAATTATGGAGTTGACGATTTTTACATAAATTGAGTTGGTGTTATAGAAGTGTCTTTTGGAGATCTCTAATTTTTTTTTTTCCTCTACCCTCTTCACCATTTTTTAATATATAAAAATCAATATTTGTTGGTAGTTTATGCGCTGCTATACCCTTCATCCGATTGAGATGGGGCTTTTTGCTATATGTTCAGGATTTTCCCGGGAAGGTTATAGGTTATTCTGATTTCTCTGTTAAAATATAAGAAGTTATTAACAAAATTAAGTATTTTTGGCATGTAGTTCAGATACGTTTTCTTATTGGTTATTATATGCCAATTGATTTGTCTCTTTATGAAGAATAAGAACATAGTATAACTGATTCTATTATGATATTTTATTAATAAAAAATTTAAAAAGAACATAAAGAGGCATAAATAAAGTAGGTCAACAAAAATTTTTTTAGGAAGGAAAATTATATTCGTTTTTAGCAAGGTCTGAAACCCTCAAATACCATTTTTCAAAGAAATTATAAATTACTAATTTTTCACCTTTATTTATTTCGATTTTTTTTTTTCTACCAGTAACCATTCTTCCTCTGCATTTTATCTAATTCCTATAATTATATTTACAATTAATACAACCACTGGAAAGCTAAATGTCTGCTCTTTTAAACTACATTAACAATTTTTAGATTTAATAAATAAATATAAGGACGAAATATTAGTTTCAAATAAACAAAAACTTTTTAAACGTTTTATTTTATATCTTTGGTTCTAATCCGTTTAACTTGATTCGGTTTGTGTCCTTCAGTTCAGTTTAGAGAGCCCTAAACCATAGCCAAGTTTGATGTATATTGATTGAGTCATATTGAAGTTATTTATATATTTTTTAATTTACTGTACGGCAAAAATTTTGGGCCAAAAGATTTTTATGACTTTTTTTAATAATTCGTGTTAAGTGTTATTTTAGGTGCTAAAAACAAATATGAACTTTGTTTCGCTTGTAAAAAATCTTTTACTGTATCTACATTACCACCATTTAGACTTAATGCTATTATAAGGATGAAATATTGGTTTTAAATTAAGAAAAACTTTTTAAACATTTTATTTTATATTTTTGGTTATAATTTGTTTAACTAGAGCCCTAAAACACTCCCAAATGTTGATTAGTTGAGTCGTGTTGAAGTTATTTCTAATTTTTTACCATACATTTTTATTATATGTTATTTACGGCTATAAACTAAATGGAGATAATAAGTAATTAATTAAATCATTAATCCAATGTGTTCATAACTAAATATATTAATTTATATCAAATTTTCAACTGTATTCAATTAATCAATCTACACATCCCTTAATCTAGCCATTGCAAAGCATTCCCGGTCCAGGAAATGAAACTGTAAAATACATTTGTGACAGATTTTAAATTATAGAAATCAATTGTTAGGACAAAAATTGAAGAACGGAAGTCTAATTTATGTTAAACTTTAATTGTTTAATTCAGTTTTATAACAAATTAAGCAATGAATGCAAATCAACCACTTTATAGAATTAATCCAGAATCAAGATATGCCCCAAAAAAGCTCAGCGAACAAAATATTATTCAGTAAACCTCTGCTTTTATATTTAAATTAAAACAAAATTGATCATAACATTACTAAAAAATGATGAATTAATATCCATATAAAACGATTTATTGATAAAAAGGAAATATATAAAAGACATATGACCTTACTCCGCACAGATCATATCCTGTCATTAAGTTATGATAGTGACAAGTGCATTGCTATAATATAGTATAAAGAATTTCATATTTCATAAATTATTATCACTGATAAGAAAATTATCTGACTTTAGATGAAATATTTCTATCTCAAAGAATATTCTCATTAAGATAATAAGATTCCAAGAGCTCTAGTATTATAAAGTGACAAGGAAAGATAAAAATATTATATATACAAAAAAATGTATATATTGACTAAAAACCGAATCAACCCACACAGGAACCTTGAAAGAGAGGAAATGCTTTTAAGGCCTCACCCACTCCAACTCAATTTGAATACTATTGAACCAGTTCACAACATACCATCCTCTTTCTCATTCAATTTTCATTCTAAATAGTTATCCTACCGATCTTTGCTACTTATAGTGAATCCAGAAATAAAATAAAGTTTAAACTAAGAAGTAAATCATAAACCAAATTGAATCCAGTTCAAGTATATAAAATATATTTCTATCAAATTTTCACAAATTAAGAGCAAATGATTAATGTTTATTTGCTAATTTAAACTGCTATCTTTTTCACCACAAATATTTAAAAAAAAGAATACAAATATAAGAATATTCCATATATAACTAAGTAAAGAAAAAAAAACAAAAATAAATAAGCTTTCACAGACCAGAACAAATAACGATAATGAATCAAAATTAAGAGTAATATATAATACATATAAATAAATATTAACAGCAAAAATCATGAGATATTTAAATTAATCTAATTTAATTATAGTAGATATGAAACATATCCATTAATGACAAAAAATAAATGTACTTTGTGTATATAGAGAAAATTAACACTTAAAATAGATAAAAATAAACATCATACTTTTGGAGTATTAATCATTAGCAGCATTACCTCAAAAATATATCTGATGAGTGATGAGCCATAAACCTCTCTTCGTTTCACCAAATAAAGTTCATATTAGGAATAAAATAGAACCCCAATTAATCCGTAGAAAAAAAAGGATAGATAAATAAAAGTGATGAGAAAAAAATAATTCGGAATAAAAATAATTGACTTTGTGGCTATTATTAAAAATTTAAAGATCGTTTGTGCAGTTGTATCAAAAGGAATTTTTATTTTAAATAATAATAAATTGGATGAATAAACTTAACTTTATCATATATTAATATAAAACCTTTATGTAATGTTTTTATAAATGTTTGTATGGTATTTTAATTTTGACTTAATATATGAATTAAATACATATTGAAGGTTTCATTCTTCTATCCACTCCAAATTAAATGGCTCTCCTGCTTAACCGACTAAGACACATAAGTGGAGTTCTACTATAATATGGTTTAACTCATTGGCAAAATTGAAACTTGTACCAATGCCTCTTTAAGAATGTGATACAAAGGTTGATAATGTTAATTAAAATTGTTTTTAATATGAAATTTTAGTTATGAACAGAGGCTCAACTACATATATATTGATTAAAACTGCATGAAAATTAAATATTCAAAAATTATATAAAATTGATACTGACCTCAGTCCCATTAGAGGTAGGTCGGGGTCAGAGGCAGAGAGGCTGTCATCCACAGTTTCGCACCACTCTGGATAGCTTGCTCGGAATTGAGCAAAACTATCTAAAATAACAAGATAAGAATAAAACATTAACAATATTATATTGTTACTGATTAGCATATATGTTTCTTCATCTGAGATAATAAAGTATGTATTCCATTTTAATGTAATTCAATTTTAAGAGATTTAAAATACATTATATTTATATTTAAATACATATTATTCCTACTTGGATTCATATTAGTAAAAATAATAATATAAGGGAGAAAAAACAGAAAAATAATATTAGCTATAAATATTACTAATGATATATAATATAAGGAAAAATTAAACATATAAAATTAAAAATTCAGAAAAGTGTTTCACAAAAGTAACAATAAATCTAGGATCTCGTACAACATTACACACTCCATCCTCAAAAAGGAGTTACACCACTAAAGCTGCATATTTAGAAAAGTTAAAACTGTCTAAATTTTTTCTGATTGTTTGGTACGGTACCACACAAAGTCGTAACCTTATATTTAGCTGGCCTATGTGGTAAGCGAAAAAAAAAAATACCTTAATGTTTCTTAATAGTTTTCAACCAAACTGCTCGACTTCAGAAATTAATATAATCAGTTGCCTATTATTTACTAGTATTTTTACATAAAAATACTAATTATCAAAATTCACAACTTCCACCAGACCTTGCTAATACTGATAGATGTAAATATAATGTAAGCAGTCTGTTGTAATGTTTGTTACAGAGAATAGGAATATTACACAAGTTTACACAGAGCGATGAATGAATATGCATTGGCTAGATTTGTTTACACAGAATAATTTAACAGTGATCATTTCACATTTAAAACGCCACTGAAACCATCTAACAAGCTCTGTAATATGAAATTTATTAACTAAACATTGGTTTAGTTCAAAAGTCAGGGACAACTTTATTTTATTTATAATTTATAATTCATAAACTAATAATCTCATAAAAATGCAAATTGAGTCATGTCTTCGAATATACCCCTCACATAATTAACCAAATAGTAGCTAACTAAAAATTTAATACAGCCACTATACAACATTTTCCAACGATAAAACATTATGCTAAGAATTACTTTTATACTATAAACATAAACACCTTTAAAATAGTATAATATTAATAATTTTATAAGCACAACGGCATAAGTTGTATTCATGAATGTGAGGTACAGTTGTATGATTATTACAGAATAGATTAATAGAAAATCTAGTTCCACTGTTCATTCAATAGTTACTATTGATAATTCTAATAATTTATACAAACATGGTTTGATTTAAGCAAATAAACAACAATGAACTTAAGTGTTTTTCTCTCATAATGTCATAGTCTAAACAACCTCCTTATCTATATGAATACAAGTAATATTACATTAACGAAGATATAATGTATTTGTTAATATTGTTCTGTTGTTAAAGTAGCAGTTTTATTAAAGAATTGGAAAGTGTAGGGTAATCAGAATGAGGATTAGCTGAATAACAATAGAATATTTATTACTTCACATTTTCTGAAACAAAACAGCTCATTTAACTTTCTCAATTAGAACTGTAAATTTAGTTTGATGAAATGTAAAGGATGTTAAAAAGTAAACAACAGTTTAATGGTAAAAATCTTGCTTGTTATATTAGGACTTCAAATTGAGGAAATAAATCAGAATTTGGTATATTAATTCTTAATATTTCACTATTTATGTAGGATAGTGTATGGGTTTAAGAAATCTATATTCTGAGAAACAATCTTTAAATAGATGGTGATAACATTATTGATGAGAAGGCTAAATATCTTGGACATCCCAGTCATAATCAATGATGGAAAAATCATCATATCAATTATTATTAGGAAATATGGGTAATGTTTCTCTTTGTTTACATATCACATTGTGATTAAAACTTTATTCTTAAGAGAAAGACGGATTATTGAACAAATAAATAAGGCGAAGGCAAAGTTAATAGGGACTGATTTAAACTGAAATCATGATAACATTTAAGTGGAGTTCAAGAACGGAAAAGTCGTTATGTTGTGGTTCGGAAGTTTATTGATGTCGGGGAGCCTTGTTATGAACGAAGCGGTTAATTAACCTACGGGACTCAGTCGAGATTGTATAGTATCAAAATGGGATTATCTCTGGATTATGAATTTCATAAATGAAGGAATGTAGGTAAATTAAGATAATTTAGAATGGAGGATATGATGGGACGAGATCGCATTCGGCCCCGAGAGGGGGGCCAGTTTGTTTACACACTGTCCACTTACCTTCGAGGCAGACGACGCGGCATCCGTCTTGAGCCAATCTCTTCGATAGGACACAGATCGTGTCGTTCCCCTTCTCTGGAGGACTGGAGTCACCATAGAGTACGAAGACGTTCTCCTTGAGAGCGTTCACTATCCTCTCTTTGAGCTCCCTGGAGCGAACTGTACTGGCCAGATCAATCTTTCCAGCAGCCAATCTTCTGAGCATGATGCTGGGAATAGAGAAGTTGACCGCTTGCCTGATGTGGGACTCGCCGAACTCGTTAGAAGAGCGGCAGTCGAGAATGATGAGCCTGGCCGGGCTCGAACGCAGCTCGCGGTAAAGCCAGTCCCTCGAGACATGCTCCGCCTTCGATCTCTCCTCCTCATCAGACGGCATTACAAGCACACTCCCAACCGACACAACAAACAACACTGATATAAGACACGACAGAAGACGCAACCTCGACCCCTCCCACTACACTGACTGAGGGACGCATCACGGTGGCTCTGCCCCTCCCTTACCTCTCCCACCACCTCTCCTCGCCGCTTCCCATTTCTCCCGCTCTTCCTCATCCCAACTGACCACGAAATGCCCTGTTAAAATACCGCACGCCCACCATAACTATAACACACAACAATAACTACAATTGCAGGCTTATATCAGAAGTGAGATATAGGCGGCGCCACTGTCGCTGGGTATGTACCGATAGCAGCTTACACCGTGGCTAACATCAATGAACGGTCACGTGACACCTCCCCATTGATAAAAGCTGGTTGCTTTACGCAGGGACACGAGGCGTGGGCGGTAGCCCCATTCTGTACTGTCAATGGTAGACATCAATGACTCTACTGTTTCCTCATCATCGGTGTACATATCAAAGGCCTACCGTTGGTGCTAGTTTTTATTTTATGCTCCTAAACCTAACCGTATTTCATACACGATGATAGTCCCTTACACAGTGGTTTAAAATAAAAAATCACCATTTCATTTTATTTTATAACGACCTATGACGAGTAGATGTCATCACTATGCAATTCGACTCATAATTATACACCACGTTTTTTATAGTCTCATGTCTACATATTATATTTTCTTTTTTAATGACTATAACCAAATAGTTAAACTATTTTCTTCTAAATTAGAATATTTGTACTTATCTACCAACTCAGTGAGGCTACAGATATAATATTTTCTAACAATTACTCATATCGGATTAGTGCGCCTCCCTACAGAAAACTAAACTTTTAATTTTTAAGATTGCATATATTATATCATTTCATATTTTTATTAAAAGCAAAAGTAACAGTAATGTATAGTATATCGCATTTTTCAAAATGTTTTTTCCAACTGCTAAACCTAAAGATAACATTTTGGGGTTCAACGTTGACAGTGGTTTCGAATCTATGTAAAATTAGACCTACGAAAGAAATATTAAAGTGTAAAATCCTGAAGATGGGGGAAAATTCTCTAAACATCGAGCTGTCGAATATATTTTAATTAAATTAAAAAAAAAATAGATGGAAAATCTTCCATTTAATTGGATAATTTGGATAAATTCTTCCTATTTAACAACAACTTACATGAGAGATTTTATTATCATTATTTTTTTCTCATAGATAATTTCTGGATATACCCTAATGCTGTAGTTGGCCTTAGCTGCAAAACATTATTAACAAACATAACATTATATTATAGAGAGTTGAATCGAATAGAGAACCTTATAAGATTTTTATTATAATTTTTTAACGCCTTTAAATATAATGTCTAGACCTCCCCCTATCATATGTCGGAGTTACGTATAAAGAACGAATTTTTGTACAAAGAAAAAAATATATATGTTATGTTTTTAAGGTATTGTAAAATTATATTATATTATATTATAATATAATATTATATTGTTTTAAGGAAAATTTACAATACAAACTAATCGTGTTTCGCTTACGATCAGTCCAAAATATCTAATTTGTTTTTTATTTCTCCTCTTTACACGAAACATCAATGAAATATAAGTAAAAAACATACATATATATAATTTGTTAATAACTAGATATTTGAGATAATAATGAGAGATTATTTAAATATCGTATTTATATAGTTCCGGGAGTATAATAAATTTATTTTGTCAAATTTTGAGGTCAAATCAATTCATTATTATTTTCATTAATCGGCCTCTTTAATAATATCATCCATAGAGGTAGGGTTCATAGAGTTATGAATTATTGATATGAGAGACAGAAATGAATGGAGAGTGGATGACGAAACGACGAGAGTGGGTGGCAACCCGTGTAGGTGGACTCTATCGATCCCACACCGAAATATTTCTCAGCTTTTCACTGTTTACTGCCTCTCCTCTCTGCATCATTCATTCAATTTAAAATTATTCTTATATATTGTTATCAAGTTTTAATTATTTAAAAATAACAATCATTCATTATATATTTGTGTTTTAATAGAAATAATTAAAAAAAAAAAAGATTTAGTGAACTTGCATTTTTACTCTATCCTCTTTTAGTATTATTAAAATTACGAGTATTAAATAATTACGAATAGCTTAATTTACGTTATAAGTATTTATATCGATGAATCAGAAACCGGCGCCAACTTGATGCTATTTACCCGTCATGAATGAATGAATAAGCTACCCACTACAAGTTATTTGTCCATTCAAATGCCCCTATTGGGAAAAGCATATCGGGATTTTTTTTTCTTTATTTTTACGTCCATACCCGCCAAATACACGGTTGAGAATCAGCAGATTGCCTGATTGTTACATTAATTAATCAAAAATCATGTAAGAAAGAATATTGTAGACCGTATGAAGTAGATTGTAGGAAGATAATCAGGGTGTGGTCAATAAAGGTATCAAAATAGTAAAAGAAAACTATTTATTACGAACTAACGTTTTGCCCCACTTTGCAGGGCTTCGTCAGGACTATATAAAAAAACAAGATGCAAACATTTTAGAATTAACAAAATATTAAAATAAAAACATTTCAAAACAATTATTTTGTCTATAAAGTATATAAAAAAGAATGGATAATAACAATATAAGGAAGTATACATGTAGGTAGGCTGGAAACAAGTTATTAATAAATATACCCAGGTGTGATAAAAGTTCTAAATACAGCTCTGGACTAATAAATAGTAGGAGACTACTTATTAAAGTTAGTTATGTTAAATGGTAAAACAGATAGGTGAAGTAGATATGGCATAGTAATATGAAAAAGGGAGGTATTAAGAAAATTGATAAAAATAAACAATAAACTTAGGAGTAATCACCTGTCAGCTTGGGGTATAAAGTTATAGGAGATTGACAATTATTTCCCGTATTCCAAATACTCTCGAAGTGTTTTATAAACTTATCCAACATATCTACAGGATTAGCTAAAATATTATTATTATTATCTCTTATTGCCGTGACTAAGGAGCCACAAAATTTACGCGATTGGTTAATACCTTTGTACATTTCTCTTACGTTATTTTCTTTTTCGAATATTCTCTTTTTTTATTTCCGAGGAATTTAGGCCTCTCATTCTTTAAGGCTTGGAAGTAACATTGTTTTCGCTAGAATTATTATTTTAAACATCTTTTTTGCACGTTTAAAGAAACTTTTCATCGAACCAGGGTTTGTTCTTTTTTACTTTTCCTTTTCGAAAGATACAAATTACCGACCTCTTAAATATTATCTCTGATTTCTACCCATAACTTCTTAATATCTTCGTGATCCTCATCTAAAGATTCTCTAAGGCTTCAAATCTAAATTTGATGTTAAACGCGAATTGATTTGGAGTTTAAGGGATTTTTAATTTCTCATGATTGAAATTTTTCGGGACTTCGGGGGATTTTCATTTCTCTTCTTTATGTTAAGTTTTTGTCGACTTTTCGCGATTACTAGTTCAGACAAAGATAAAAAAAGAAAATTATGTTAGAAATAATAGTAACTGTAGTAATCTAAATAATACTAATAGTACAAGACCCCAAGAGGAGAAAAAGGCAGTCATCTCACCCTAATTTTTTATTACTTTAATGAAAACTATGTATAATGAATAGTCAAAATTGATGAGTTTGCCAAGTATAGGGGAATAAAAAATGGCGGCTGTTTCAAAGCGATAAAAAAAAAACTAATTTTTCATTCGGAGCTCTATATCTTATAAAGTAGGAACAACACAAGAAAACCTAAGAGAACGCCATTTAAAGAAGAGTAAATTTGCTAAAATATGAGCCCTAATAGAGTTATTTACGTTAAATAGTATTCGAGATATAGCTTTTTAAAAAGCTACATTTCATAAAAATGTTGTATGGGACGTACTAAAAGATCAGTAGTTAAGGAATTTATTTTAAAAAATTTATATCTCAAAAATCATTTGACGTACAGTTGTCTATTAGGACTCAAATGAAAGCTAGTTTAATGAGCTATAAAGTAATTTATGATGTTTATCTTTGTAGGAGTAATAGTTTACATGAAATTTGCTAAAATAAATTGATTTATAATTGTTCGGGCCAATTTTCATTTCCCAAATTTATATTCATATGTGAATATCATAAAAACTACGACCCCTACGAAGATAAGTGTCATAAACAACTTTATAGTAAGTTAAATTTCCTTTATTTTGAGTGTTGGCAAACACATGTGCGTACTATGGATCTAGAGATATATTTTTTCAAAAATCCAACATTTTATACGAACAACTAGAAATTAACATTTTGAGAGTTTATTTTGTCAAATATCATAAAAACTACTACTCCTACAAAGATAAACACACTTAACTATTTTGTAGTAAATTTAACTAGCTTTAATTTGAGCGCTGGCAGACATCAGTACGTCCAATGGCTTCTGAAATTAAGTTTTTCATAAATCAAATTTATTGTCCAAACAACTATAAATCAATTTATTTTAGCAAATATCATGAAAACTACTATTCCTACGAAGGTAAAGGTCATAAACTTCTTTATAGTCCATTAAACTAGGTTTAATTTGTGTGCTACTAGACATCTGTACGTCATATAATTCCTGAGATATAGATTTCTAAAAATAAATTAACTAACTACTAATCTTTCAGTAGATTTTTTAGAAATTTTTTTTTTAAAAAGCTATATCTCGAGAACTATTGGACGTAAATAGCTCTTTTAGGGCTATAATATTTTAGCAAATTTACTCTTCTTTAAATAATGTTCCCTTAGATTTTCTAGTGTTGTTGGTAGTTTTTAAGGTATAGAGCTCCGAATGAAAAATCAATGTTTTTTTAAGGTTTTGAAACCTATACTAGAAGGACAGTAACAGAAAACGAAACATGTTAGTAAAAAAAAGTCGACTTATCTACACAATAAAATAATAATATTAAAGAAAAAACATAATATACTAATTAGATTTATTTTTTATTAATATACTTGTTTGAGAGTGGTTTAGTTTCTTTTTAAAACAATTTTGATCCTTTTTCTCTCAACTTTATTATTTTTTAAACATCCGACGTTTCGACCACTCAGGTCATTTTCAAGGATTCCTTATTTTGTTTTCATTTTTTTTCCTTTAAAATTCTTAAATGCCGGCTAATTGCCTTTGTCCCATAAATTCATTCTATAAAATTCTTTCCCAAATTTAAAACTTTTATTAACCACTTTTCTTACTATGTTCATTTAAGGTTCTGTTTGGAGTTTGTAAATGAACATAGTAAGAAAAGTGGTTAATAAAAGTTTTAAATTTGGGAAAGAATATTATAGAATGAATTTATGGGATAAAGGCAATTAGCCGGCATTTAAGAATTTTAAAGGAAAAAAAATGAAAACAAAATAAGGAATCCTTGAAAATGACCTGAGTGGTCGAAACGTCGGATGTTTAAAAAAGAATAAAGTTGAGAGAAAAAGGATCAAAATTGTTTTAAAAAGATAATATACTAAAGAAATGATTAGGAAAAAATGAATGAAGTGAATTATAATGAAAGAAGAAAAGAAAAACCGTTAAGGGCAGTAGGAGGAGAAAAAATTCAACTCCTAAAAGGGACTTGTCAATTCACATACAAATTGTCAACCCTCTAACTAAATTAGGAGGGACGGTAGAAGTTTACACATTAAAAAGAAGAAAAAAAGTCAAGACCCTTACAAAGCACTTCCCTTACACCAACACAATCAACTCAGAAATTATGAACCCTTTAACTCAATTAGGAAGGTCTGTAAGGGTGCGTAAGTTTGACCTTAACAACTGCACAAAAACATTTCGATAACAAGACATTTAAACTGAAGTTTGCCCCCAGTTTTAAGGCATCGTTCTTCCTAGAAGAGTCAGCTCATTTGGCTCAGGGCGGTGGGTGAGCGGGAGGTGCCTAAATAACTGGGAACAATTACATAAATGTATGCAGTGTTCCAAAATACAGGTTAACATCCTCCCACTCGACTGTATAATTTTTGGAATTTTATTTTGATTTTAGAGCCTGTCATAATTTCTGTATACTTTAACGACATGGGAGACCCAAATTATGATATTACAATGAATGAATGTCTTAATTATTATGGCTTGCGAGAATAGAATTCTGGAGCTATTTTTTTATTTAGGTTTGTTAGTTTTTCGGCACCGTTCAAACTAAAATTTTTACAAAAACGTGTAATCTGTTTTGACGATGAAAGCCTTTAGAACGCATCGGATCAAAAAAGCTCCTTTTATATTTTTATTAAGCTCCTTTTATGGTAATAATAATAATAAAGGCTTAGCGAACCCGAAGGTTTGATGCCGATACTACCAGTAGTCCTTTACACCTGTTTAGTAACGCCCCTCTCTCCCCCCCCCCCCAAAAAAAATCACCCAAACCAGTCTTAACGCAATTCTCCCATCTACGTTTCGGTCCCTCTGACGATCTTACGATGATAAACGTTATCACATACAGTAATCAACTAGTTTAGTTTTGGAGCATAAGCATAACAAGAAATCAACATTTGTTGAATTTATTTTGCTAAAAATTTATTAGCACTCAATTGAGGACTAGCAGTTCTCATGATATCCGTCTATATGAGTTTTGTTTTTAAAAAATATATATCTAATATGGCATAACTTTGAGTGTTAATAGACATTTTTATGTGTAATAGTTTTTCAGATATAAATTCTTAAAAAAAAAAAAACTACTGACTTTTCAGTGTATGTTTCATGAAACGTATCTTGGGAATAAGCTTATATCTCGGGAACTATTGCAAGTAAATCCGGGCTCATATTTTAGCAAATTTACTCTACTTTAAATTATGTTCTATTAGGTTTTCTTGTGTTGTCGATAATTTCAACGATATGGAAAAAGAATCTCTGAAAGAATTTTTTTTTAACGTTTTGAAACAGCTGCCATTTCGTATTGCATGCTAATAAGCATCTGTACGTCTAATACTTCCTGAGATGTAATTTTTCATAACAAGAAATCAACAATTGTTGAATTTATTAGCTCTCAATTGAGGAGGACTAGCAGTTCTCATGATATCCGTCTATAAATTGACCAAATGTTGATTTCTTGTTATGAAAAATTACATCTCAGGAAGTATTAGACGTACATATGCCTATTAGCACCCCCAATTAAAGCTAATGATTACTGTAGTTGATATCGTTTATCGTTGTAGGAGTACTACTTTCCATGATACACCCAAAATAAATTTATATTCGTCATTTAGAACTCAATTCAATTAATTGATTTTTATAGTAATAGAAGAATAAAACTCTTTAATTTCAATAAAATCATTGTTTAAAGTTTTACCTTGGTAGAACCTTCAATTTTTTTTTTTTTTCGAAAAGCACAAAAGTAGCTATAACTCTAAGACGAGCCTACCAATCTAGACAAAACTTAGTGACGTTTGCAGGGTGGTAAGAGAAAGTGGTACGATGCGAGGACGGCACAAGATTTTTTACAATTATTTTTATTATTCAAGCAATATATTTTGTATCGGGAATGAAAAATGTAGTCAATAGAGGATTACATTAAAAAAAGGTTCATGAAGTTCCTCTCCCAGTTACATATAGGAGCATTGACCTACAACTTGAGTAACCCAACCACAACCCGAAGACTGAAGCCCAGCCTGCTGCAGGACATCCTGTTATAAATTCTATATTTATGAATTCTATTATTGTTATTGCTTCTATTTCATTTATTTTCCCTCTTTGTCCTTTTTTCAAATTATCTTGTTTTGTTTTGTTTTTTCATAAGAGGATAATTGTTTGTTTTGTTAGGTCTACGTATATTGATATTTGCGTAATTAACTCTTTAATTTTAATAAAATTATTCTTCAAAGTTTATCCTTACTAGGACCAATTAGGAGGCAATAGAGGATTACACCTAAAAAAGGTTCATGAGGTTCCACTTCCAGTTACATACAGTTAAAGGAGCAGTGACCTACAACTTGAGAAACCCAACCACAACCCGAAGACTGAAGCCCAGGCTGCTGCAGGATATAAATTCTGTTATAAATTCTATATTTATCAATTCTGTTATTGTCAATCCTTTTTTTAAATTCACTTGTTTTTTCCATTAGAGGGCAATTGTTTTGTCTACATTAGGTGTACGTTACGTATATTTTGTTAGGTCTAGGTATTTTTTTTTTATGTAATTAAATTTACTTTTTTCTCTTATTAAGAATTATTATTTTTATCTTAATTTTTTTTTTAATTTATAATATTGTATATAGTTTAGGGTGTCTTTTGTATGAGACCATACCCCCTCCTCAAAATCAATTGTTAAAAAAAAAAATAACTGTTACATTAACCATTTAAGGCCCACCAGGGCAATATACATATATTCCATAAATAGTACAAGATCATCATGTGCTGTGACGATAAATAATGTATCATCATGAATACAAGATATATTCATCATCGTAATCCTTGACTTGTATGTTATATCATTCGCAATAACCAATAAAAGAGATGACGTATTCACTAGATACTTTCCATTTTCCGATTGATTATTTTATCTAATTGCACTGAAGCAAGTAAATAAACAATTTTAAAGTGGATTGATAAGATTGAGGGTTTGATAAGTTTAATCTTGATGACTCATTATCTCTCTATTGCACCCTCTTGTGATACTCCTATCTTTATTTTATTGTTCCAAATTTAACTCTTTGGTCCCGTTTATATTCCTTTTATCTCAGACATTTAGCCGATGGTTTGTTGATAATATATATCTACCTCGAAAATGGAAGTTTCATGCAAACGAAGAAATTTGTGCAAACCTAAATAGGTGATTTTCAAACACCAGGCAGTTAGCCCAGTAAAATTGCAAGGTTTTTATAAGAAGTAATTGTAAACTAATCTGTTTAAGTGGATTCTAATGTGAAACTGTTTGCTGAAGACAATAGTATAGTCTTTACATTTCCCTTATAGTACAAGATCAGAAAAAATTTAATTGTTTCAATTTTTTATTACTTTAATGAAATGTATAATTACATGTGTAAATTGATAAGACTGCCAAGTATAGGGAGGGGGGTATAGTTTCATAAAAAAGATACCCCAAACTATATACAACACTATAAATAAATAAATAAAAAAATTAAGATAAAAATAATAATTCTTAATAAGAGAGAAAAGTAAAGTTTATAACATAAATAACAACATGCGTAGACCTAACAAAACAAATAATTGCTCTCTAATGGAAAAACAAAACAAAAAAAAAAAACAAGTTAATTTGAAAAAAGGACAAAGAGGAAAAATAAATAAAATAGAAGCAATGACAATAATATATAGCATTGATAAATATAGAATTTATAACAGGATGTCCTGCAGCAGCCTGGACTTCAGTCTTCGGGTTGGGGTTGGGTTTCTCAAGTTGTACGTCTCTGCTCCATAACTACCTGTTGCTGGAAGTGAAACTTCATGAACCTTTTTTTTGGTGTAATCTTCTATTTCCTCCTAATTGGTCCTAGTAAGGTTAAACTATGAAGAATAATTTTATTAAAATTAAAGAGCTATAACAATTAATTGATCAAATCGAGTTTTAAATGATGAATATAAATTTATTTTGGGAATATCATGGAAACTAGTACTCCTACAACGATAAACGATAATCAATACATACTGTACAGGATACAGTAATCAACCGCTTTAATTTGGGTGCTAATAGGCATCTATACATCTAATAGCTTCTGAAATGTAATTTTTCATAACAAGAAATCAACATCTGGTCAATTTATAGACGGATATCATGAGAACTGCTAGTCCTCCTCAATTGAGAGCTAATAAATTCGTAGCAAAATAAATTCAACAATTGTTGATTTCTTGTTATGAAAAATTACATCTCAGGAATTATTAGACGTGCAGATGCTTATTAGCATGGAATACGAAATGGGAGCTGTTTCATAACGTTAAAAAAAATTTCTTTCAGTGATTCTTTGTCCATATCTTTGAAATTATCGACAACACAAGAAAACCTAATAGAACATAATTTAAAGTAGAGTAAATTTGCTAAAATATGAGCCCGGATAGAGCTATTTACGTTCAATAGTTCTCGAGATATATATTTTTAAAAAACAAAACTCATAAAAAATGTACTGAAAAATCAGTAGTTAGTCAATTTTTTTTTTTTAAGAATCTATATCTGAAAAACTACTCGACGTATAAATGTCTATTAACACTCAAATTAATGCTAATTTAATGCACTATAAAGTAGTTTATGACATTTATTTTCATAGGAGTATTAGTGTTCATAATATTCGACAAAATGTGCTTTCTAGCTGTTCAGACAAAAATGATGATTTATTAAAAAAAAATTCATTGGAAGCATAAGACTTACAGAATGCTTATGCAAATATGGCAAAACTTTGAGTGTTAATAGACATTTGTACGTGTAATAGTTTTTCAGATATAAATTCTTAAAAAAAAAAAAAACACTACTGACTTTTCAGTGTATTTTTTATGAAACGTATCTTGGCAATAAGCTTATATCTCGGGAACTATTGAACGTAAATAGCTCTATCCGGGCTCATATTTTAGCAAATTTAATCTAATTTAAATAATATTCTCTTTTTTGAATTCTAGTGTTGTTAATAATTTTAAAGATATGGAGCTCCGAATGAAAAATTAATTTTTTTTAACGTTTTGAAACAGCCACCATTTGGTATCCCCAACTATACTTGGCAGACTCATCAATTTTGACTACTAATTATACATAGTTTTCATTAAAGTAATAAAAAATTGGGGTGAAGTAACTATCTTTTTTCTCCTCTTGGTCTCTTTTACTAGTTCAAATTCAAATTTTTACCTAGTCTAAGCAACAGGAACAGAAAACGACCTTGAGAAGGAAGTATTAAACCATTCTATTAAGAAAAAACTAAAAATTTTTGCCCCATTGCTCAATATCTTGAAAACTACCAAGCACGCGATAAAACATTAGTAAATCCTTTTTTAAACTAGAGTAAATTTGCTAATTTTTGAACTCTAATAAAACTCTTTACTAGTTATAAAAAAAAACATCCATTTGGTCTCAACACATCATTACTAGTGTTGATAAAGAGAGTAAATGAAATAGAGATTGTAAACTACTGAGTGTAATAATTGTATACGTGAGAATAATAGGTATTTTAGACATTGTGATAAAGATTAATTTATTAGTGTATAGAGTTTCATGATTTAAGAAGTTTTATAAAAAAATTGACTAATGATAAATGTGCTTTTATAGTGTAATTAAACATATTAAGCTTCAAAGTAATTCATAATGAAGAATGCATTTAAATAATTAGTACATAAATATATATGTCGCATAATAATTAAAAGATACTTGAGAAGTTATATACAATTTTTATTACAGGTTTCCGTATAGCTTAACTGGATTAAATAAATAAATATTTTTGTACATAGAGTCAGAAAAAAAAAACTTAAATAATTAAGGGAGTGGGAAGCTCATTGGTAAGGCAATGGACTACTACTTGAATCCGGCTGTGCCGGATAATCATTATTTGTTACCTATAGCCACCGAGACAGTTCGGGAGCTCTCCACCCTGTCTCATACACTGGGTACCCTTAACTGGGTAAAAATCTGCCGGACGATCGTAATTCTGACCAAATCACCTCCTTGCTCAACCGTAGCTCTAGTAAAAGTACTACCATACCTGACCCTTCATGGGTTGTAGTGTATCAGATTTAATTTAATGAAATGATTAAGAAATAATATGAAACCAGCTCCATCCACATTTTTTCTATTTTCTGCATGTTCTACATCATGCAGCCAAGCGGTAAGAAGCAGTCAGCTCTTTCCACGTGAAACGCGTTTTATGTGTTGCATCTGTTCCAAAACCAGCTCAATCCAAGCTCCATTTTAATCATAGCTTAATTTTTCATGCCAGTTTATTTGAGATTTCCTTTTCATAGTTTCACCTTTTACAATAAAAAAATATAAGATGATATTGAAGTTGGGAGTGAGGTGAACTAACTCAACGATGCAGGTACATTTCAACTGTTTCCAAAGAAAATTTCACTCGTCACCGGATTCGATACCAGTAAGAGTGTTTCTTGTTCCAGCAAAATTGTCAGTTGCGACAATTTTTTTTTTTTTTTTTTTAATAATTTATTTATTGATATTTACAACTGTATACACATATATACAACAAGTAAATTTGCTGTAGGTGACATAGTCACATGATAAAAACATATGGAGAATCTACCCACTGATAGAACTCCAATAACATTTCTAGAGAAGAAGATCTCGAGACCATCTTCTTTTCAGACGCCTAGGAGGATTATTAGGTAATGAAGGAGAAGCCAGGTTAGAAACAAGTGGATTTGGGTGGTTGAGAAGTTTATTATGGAAGGAACGGTATCTGGTTCTGGCGAAATCGGCAACATATGGAATATTGAGGTCCTGATGGATGACTTGATTTGTGACAAAGTAAGGAGCATTAAGGATTTTACGAAGGATTTTGGACTGTAAGGATTGGATTCTGGAGAAATTTGATGGTTTAGTGGAGCCCCAAAGCTCAACTCCATATGTCCAGATAGGCCTTATAATAGTCATGTAGATCAGTCTTTTGTAATGGATTGGGAATTTAGACCGTTTGTCTAGTAAATGTTGCAATAGTCGGAATCTACGAGCAGTTTCTTGTCTTTTTAGTCTTGTATGAGGATTCCATGTCAGTCGTTTGTCGAGATGTAGTCCTAAGTAACGGATCTGTTCGACAGGAATAAGTGGGGTATTATTAAAGGATATTGTAGGCGAAGAGGTCATGGGTTTACGTCGAAGGGTAAATGTGATTTGGTGGGATTTATTGGAATGACAATCTTTTAAAGAAACATTTTGAACCCGATTGGAAGAACACGGATTCCTTTGAGTATTATAAAAATTCGGTTGCCGGATGTCACAGCGATCTTGATTGAGGATGAGAATTAAAACGCGTTTATAAGAGTTCCTCAACAATAATAACTCCTTAATTTTTTTGTGCGATGTTTTTTTTTAAATTAATTTTATTTCTTATTCAAATTTTCATTTTTCAATTAAAATTGTTTTGAAATGACCTTGTTTTTTTCGACTTTTATTGTATATTCACTTTTTCTCATGAAATTTCATCAAGAAAACAATTGATATCTTTTTTTTTTACTAATTAAAACTGTATTTTTTCTTCGAATATTATTATTCAATGTACTGCATTAAAATTCAGCAATGCTGAAGCCAAAATAGTCTTTTTGTTGGATGCTGCATCAGTACATTTTACTCCCGGATATCACCATTTGAGGGAAGTTTGAGGAAGTAGAAGAAGGTTCAAAACCAGCTCAATCGAAAATTTAAATTTCCAGAAACCTGAAATTGCTGAAGTAATTAAACTAGCGTGAAATAATTATGGACGGTAGTTCTTTGGATACAAATAACAAAAATTTGTCAAAAGTGATCGGTATGTCATTCAGAAGATTTTTCGCTTTCGTGAAAAATTTCTAAATTTGGATGAAGCTGGTTTGGAAGCTACACGCCTCGTATATTGTATCATAATAAATATAATGAAAATTACATAACTTTAGTTAGTCTGCCATAATGAGCTGGGTCAGACCCATAATCGAGAAGGGTTCAGTATATACTAGAAGTATTCATGATGTTATGTTAAATGTAAAATGTTTTATCATGTTAAATGTTATAAGTATAGGATTATGAGCAGCCCTATTTAAAGTCATGTTAAATGCTAAATGCATAAGAGCTCCAAGCGGATTTTTTGAGCAACTTGTTTTATAACCTTTCCTTCGCAAACTTCATGTTATTTTTTACTATGTAAATTTTCACTAAACTAATTTATTACAACATGCCTAAATTGAGTGAAAAGTGAAAGTTGTGTAAAAGTTTGGCTACTGAGTGTCTTGTTGATCTTCTGACTTGTGACGAAGAGAATTAAGATGAGCTAATTGATAACTGTCTAACATTATTATTATTGTTATCCATTGCTTTATTAATTATAACGTCCAAAACAATACTAACACAATTAAAACACAACTACAAGCAAGTAACCTGACATGACAACAAATAAAATGATGGCAAGCCCAGCTGGTCTGTGGCGTGACGTCATTCTCCATTTAACATACCTAGTAACAGACTCTCAACCATATGTTATATCATTTTAACATGCTAAAAGAAGGAAATATTTCTGCATTAAACATAAGTTTTTCCATTTAACATGTTAAACTAACGATCATGAATACCCCAACTATGTCTGATGATTTCTGTTTGGATGGGATTTGTATGGTTTTGGAAATCGATATATAATTTTTTAAACACACCCAAAGATTTTTTAAATAAAATTATTCGGAAACAATAAACCACATCAGCACCTTCAATACTTAATGTCCATCAATTTAAGTCCTATTAAATGTTCAAATGTTCGATAATTCCTGTGTCTCCAAAATCAATATTTTTTTTTTTTTTTTGAAAAACAAGAAAAAATCATTTTGTGAATTTACTTTGAAATATAAATATAAAAACCACTACTCTTGAAAAACAATTCTCTACGTCTAAAATTTTCCTGGATACAATTTTTTTAACACCAATATATTTTTCCAAACAAGCTCATTATCACATTATTCAGTTAGTCATTACATTATATCCAAAATATAAGAAATCTAATAATAATAATAATAATAATAAAGGCCTAACGAACAAGAAGGTTCGATGCCGATACCACCAATCGCTCTATACATACATCCTTCCTGTGATGCCCCTTCAAACCCAATTATACAAAATCAGTTTTAACGCAAACCTCCCATATACGTTTCCAGTCGATTCAGTGTTTATTAACATTTTAGGGATCCGCTCGTTACTAAGCCCTACAACCATACACGCCCATCTTATGCGCTGCAATGCTATAACTTATTTACCGGGTGTAGGTCCCTTAATTCAGTGTTGTTTAGTCTCCTAAATTCTCCCATTAATTAACTTTTTTTCGGCCCGAATATTTTACGTAATACTTCATTTTCGAAAACCTTATGGCGCTGTTCATCTTTTAGTGTAAGAGACCACGTCTCGCATCCATAAAGAATACTGGGGAATATAAAAGTTTTGTAAATTCTAATTTTTAAGTTTTTCGATAGAAGGCGCGAGCTAAGCAGTTTCAAAATTGATAAATAACAAGCATTTCCCGCCTTCAAGCTAGCTTTTATTTCCTAGTCAATTTCGTTTTTTCAACCGCAGAACCTAAATACTTAAACCTATCTACCTGTTCAAACGTATTAATATAAGAAATCTAAAGAATAAAATCGTTTCAGAATTAAATTCACCCTAAGAATCCGTCATCATAATTGTTATGGATAGTTATGCATTCTTTGAGGTGTCACCATCATGATAAGCATTTTATTTTCCTTGCCCAGTCGAGGAAACTCAATTATGATGACGAATTCTTAGGGGAAATCTAGTTCTAAAATGATTTTGTTCTATTTCCTTCTTTCTGTGTGAATCATTTAAAACGATCCAGCAGTTTATTATTTATGCCTTAAGGACGTGTTGGATCAATCTTTTTTAAATAAAAATGTTTTTAAAAAAGTATTCTAGTCTATTGAAATTTCCAGAGTTTGATGCACAAGGCTAGAGCAGGAGCAGATAATTAAAATAGGCTTAAAAGATAGACCACATGCCACTGATATCATCCAGTAGAAACCGAATCAATATTCCAAAAATTGAAAAGATAGGGAAATGAACATATGTTATGGGATACCTAGTATAAGTGCATGAAACATCTTATAGGTCGCCATTTTTTCAATCTTAAATTCGAGTTTTGAACCATTGATAACCATTCCATTGTTCCCCAAAATCTCAAATCCAAATCACCGCCATTGGGGAATAGTGTCAAAACTGGAGGATTTTTTAATCCTCTTTATTTTACTTTACTTTATTTTTAAAGTCTAATAAATTCTACCAAAACAATTAAGTTCTGCCTCACAGTATTCTTTAATAGGACTTGTTGAACAGGTCCGTTACATAGGACTACACCTGGACAAACGACTGACTTGGAATCCTGATCTACATGACTGTTATAAGGCCTATCTGGACTTGCGGAGTTGAGGTTTTGGGCTCCACTAAACCATCGAATTCCTCCCCTATCCTATCCTTACAATCCAAAATCCTTTGTAAAATCCTTAATGCACCTTACTTTATCACAAATCAAGACTGAAAAAATAGAAAACTACTCGTTGATTCAGACTATCACAACACTTTCTAGACAAACGGTTGAAACTTCCAATCCATTCCAAAGACTGATCAACATGACTACCTGGACTTGAAGTTGAGCTTTGATGCTGCATAAACCATCGAATTCTCCCCTCTCCTCCCCCGTATCCTATCCTTACAATCCAAAATTCTTAATGCACCTTACTTTATCATAAATCAAGACATCTATCAGGACCTATATGTTCTATATGTAACCGATTTGGTCAGAACAAGATACCAATCCTTCCATGATAAACTTTCTAACCAACCAAACCCATTTGTTTTTAATCTGGTTTTTCATTTATTACTTGATAATCTTCCTAGGTGTCTGAAAAGAAGATGGCCTCGAGATCTCCTATAGAAATGGTATTAGAGTTCCATCAATGCTACAATATCAACTTTTGTTGTATTTTTTTTTTTTTTATACATTTGTAAATATCAATAAATAAATTTTAAAAAAATATTGAGTTTTAGGATCATTATCATATCATATGTCTGTTAAAAATCTAAATAAAATTGACCCGGTAGTAGACAGAAAATTTGCGGATTTTATTTTCATTGATACTTATTTCAAAATACTTAATATTCTCCCTCTATCTTCATAAAAAGCTAAAATATGGGTGAATTGTATTCCTAATTTGCTGCCATTTCGAAACAAGCAGTGTATGTTAAACTTGTTTGATCTATTACTTTGAGCCAAATTTAACAAAAATCGGCAGAGTATCCTCAGAAAAATAGCTACGTACTGTAGGTGTAGTCAACATTAAATATGCCACCATTTTAAAACGAACAAGTGGATTATGATATAGAGTTCTGCAGGGAGACCAGTGACTTAAACCCAACATCAAAAAATCGGCGAATTTGTCACGGCCCGTGGACAGGAGAATTTTTTTGAGAACGATTTTTGAATTCTACAGATTCTGAATCATAAAAATCTGTTAAAACAAAGTGTAAAAAATCGTTAAAAAAAGAGTGCAAAGGAATATTAATTTTGGACATAATGGAAGATTATTGATTGACCGTATGTATAGATGAATGGAATATGGTCCAAGTGCGGTAAAAAAAAACTCAAATAGTAGATAATTATACTATTTTATTGAGCCAACGTTTCGCCACACCTTGCAGGGCTTCGTCAGGGCTAAAAAATAATATTAATTTTTTTTTATCGATTACAAAGATTGATTATTCAAAATAATAAACGAAAACAAAATAAATTTGTACCACTACAATTCATTTAGGGTCCAAGCTTCAATATTTCTGAAGATCGTACTGTTCATCAAACTTTCGAAAGTCCATGAAGTGGTACAATTAGTTAGCTCGTAAACAATTATAAAGTTTTATATATGTATATGTAGTTGACCGTAAAAATTGATATATAGGAAGATGGTCAGGGTTGCGGTCACAAGTGAAACAAAAATAGTTTACAACTATTTTATTTTCCAACGTTTCGCCCCACTTTGTAGGGCTTCATCAGGGCTGTCCAAATGAATAAGATGAACAGGTTGTTATTTTATATTGTTATATATATTGTTTTATATGTTGTTTATTTATATTTTGTGTCTTTGGAACAATGAATGCAAAATAGTTAATATTTTTTCTCTATCTTCAAGCTGAGACTTGGTCGGTCACGCGAAACCTCTAACCTGGTAATGAGTTCGAAGAATAATAAGTGGCTAAAGTCTCAAGTCTCAAAAATATCAACGCAGAAGTTTCGAAGAAAACTTGGAACGTAAAACCTCAAATATGAAGGAGATGATCGGGGGTAAGGTCAAAAAGAGGGGTAAAATAGTTTTCATTTATTTATTTGCTGACTTTCACCCCGATTTGTAGGGCTTCATCAGGGCTAATAAATAAAGGATGTACAACAAGTAAATATAAAAGAGAAATAACATAGAGAATTAGATTTAAAATGAACACGAGACGTAATAGCATGTAAAAATAGAAAAGTAGATATAAGAGAAATAAAAAACAATTGTACAATTCCCATTGTACACAATGCGAAGCTAAGAAAACAAGATGAGAGTAAATAAAGTGTGAAAAAAAAGGTAAATGAAATTTAAAAAAAAAAGATATGGTAATAGTAAGAAAGAAAGTAAAACAGAAAGAACAAATCTATTCTATATTTATTTTGTGTATTGTTCAGATTTATTCTTGATTTATTTATACGATTTTTTAAAATTTCTATATATAATATAAAACCTCAAATTTTGATGAGTTATATTTTTTTTTAGTTTATTACAAAGATTTTTCTTCGTCATGTGGTATTATCAACAAATACTGATGTAGAATCCTACAATTAACTATTACAACTTCCTCAACCCAGCTGTATCATCCCCACTCCGAGAAAGGCCGAGAATGGCTTCCGTCGAAACGAGTCAAGTCTCTTCCTGGAACAATTCATTCATCCTCTGTTACTCCACTTCCCACACGGCCGCATGACTGTCCACGCTTGTCCGGTGTGAGTCATCGGAGCAATGGGCAGGAATACCTGAAGTACGTCAGGGGTAACAGGGGTTGGTGGATGACCTGGAGAAATGCCTTCATCTTAGTCATTTCTGCCAGGACAAGAGTACGCTATTGGAACCTTGTATAAGATTGGTCTCATTCGAAAATTTGAGCCAATAAATTAATTTTATTGTGATCCAATCTAAGTTAAGGATAACAATTGAGGTCCAACGTACACCCTGTAGCATAATGAAGCAATCGTTTATAAATACTGTTATGTAAACAGAAAAGTAAAAACACTAATACTTTTATTAATAATGAAGACGAATATTTGTGATATAACAGGAAGTAAACCAACGAATGTACAAGTCAATAATGTACAAGCCATCAAAAATTTACCAAGTACAAATTAAAATACTAATACTAATAACTAAAATACTAATAACATAACGTTGTACTTTATCATCAAACAGAGCCCTGATGGGAACATCTATTGGTCGGTGTCAAAAATATTATATAAAAATTACAGAATTGAAATAACTTAAAAATTAAATAAAATAAGAAAATAACTTGCAAAAATAAAATTAGAAAATTACAAATAAAAATAACATACATCTAAGACTAAAAAATTTACCCAGAAGAAAGTGAACATAACAGACGGTGTAAACATAGAAACTAACCTAACAAACTTTATTTTTAGTCTAATCATTGTTCTAATCACGGAAAATATATATCTATAAAACACAATATTAATTGGTTTGTTTTACTTTGTTTTAGTAAACAAAATATGTGAAACAAATTGCAACAAGCCTGCTCAAATATAATTAAATATTTCTGGTATAAAAACCTAATAGGTAGTAATAACTGTAAATAGGGCGTTGAACCTTATAAACCATAAAAATAATAACCCATAAGATGTTGAGTCCCATTTTCAATGAGCAGTGCCAAGACGACGAATGTTACTCGAAGATAAAAAGTGTAATAAAGTTTCGCAAAATTTTTTATTATTATCTTTAATATTATTATTAATATTATATAATATTATTATTATCTCTTGTGTAAAAATATCAAGTTTTCACAAAATAATTTAAAACTTATTAAAACGCTTGCGCAGTTCCTTTAATGTTTCTACAGTTCCTAAACCCTTCCTCCATATAAAACGGTTTATCTAACGTAAAGAGAATTTTCACACAAACTCTACCAGGAGTTCTGAATTAATTATTCATCAATATTTTTTTTTTTATTATCATCATGACCTACCCTATCTGGAGTAACTATTTTTCCCAAGGATGGCGCCGGCATGAAAGGACACGAAGGGATTTGGACGGACAGACCCCCGGCCCTGGGAACAGGATGTGCTACAGGAAGTGGGTGGTATTCTTAGCCCCAGGACGTGAAGGTGTCTGGGGAGAGGTGCCTGGGTTCACATCACGCATAATATTATCAGCTTCTCTATTGTACTTAGGTCCTGTCTGCTTGTGAATCAATCGTTTAATCGGATTTACTGCCTTCATCTGAAGATGGTATTTCGCTAACGATATTACCGCAGCTTAGATTATTTTTTTTTTCGATTTACAAATTTCCAATTCCGTGATATAGAAATGTCACTTCGATTATAGCATTTTTTTTATTTTACAATCAAAATAAAATAAGTTGCTTCTTGTTATCAAATACTTTACGTATAATTAGACGATAGTTCGTGATATCCATAATGCCCATCTGATACTGCACAGCATTATCGATACTTTTCATACGATCCTGCTTTTATTCGGGGATATGATCTTTTTTTTTATTTCGATAAATAAAAAATGCTCAGCAACATTTTTGAGTGTCGATTCTTTTCATCCGATTCTATTTTGTAACGATACTTTTCATCCGATAATTATTGAAAGGAGTGAAAGGAGATTCTGAGGTTGTACGGCAACGCCCCTAACCGTGATATCTAGTTACACATCAATCTAGGAATAACTAATATCAATTATCAATTGGAGAAGATAGTCGGGGGGTGCGGTCAGCAAAGAAACAACATAAATAAACAAAATAAAAAATTATTTATTATTAAAAAAATAATAAAAAAAATTTAATAATTTATTATTAAATATTTTTTTATTTATTTATATTGTTTCTTTGCTGACCGCCCCTCATTAATATCGATTATCGTTTTGTAAAATACGTGAGTTATCACTAATTGTATAAGGTAATCACAGACAGCTTGGAAGATGGGGACCGCCTTTAACAAAGTGAAAGCCGACTAGATTAGGGGTGGGGCCATTCTAATTATTTAATGAACATGTTTTATTAATTAACAATATTAGTTTATTTAATATTTGTTAAAAATATTTAAAAGGGTTTTTAATAATATTTAAAGACATTTACCTTAATTTTTGAAGCAAAATAATTCATTATTTCTATAAAGCTTATTTATTTAAGTTTACTAATTTCTCTGCTCTATAATAAAATGCTAGATCCAAGGGCGTCCCCAAAACTCGGGAGGGGGGCCATTGCGAATCATGTTGTGACATTTTAGACGGAAAAGGCTAATGAATCAAAATTTTAAGAACATTATATATAAGTGTTGTAGTGATTTATTGGTTACTACAATTAATATTTCCTTGAAAATAAAAAAAATTAATTGTAAAATAATGTAATATAATATAATAAATTATGCATTAAAAATATAAGTGCATAAATATTTTGTTTTTAATATTTTTTTTTCGGGATATTGATTGGGAGAACTATGGAATATCGTTTAGCGAGTGATTCTTTTATTTAATTGTTTTTTCTTCTAAAATTAAAGGGCCATTACAAAGCTGTTGACCTAGACTTTAGATATTTCCCTTACAAGCCCTTCTTATTGGCCGCAATGCTAACACCCGAATTATATTTGTGGAGTGCAGTTCTCTCAATTTGTTGCCGTATAATCTTCTAAATTCTCAGGTTAATTATTAAAGTATATATGCAGTTATTATAGTATATATAGTTGACCGTAAAAATTGATATATAAGAAGATGGTCAGGGTTGCGGTCAAAAGAGAAACAAAAATAGTTTACAACTATTTATTTTCCGACGTTTCACCCCACTTTACAGGGCTTCATCAGGGCTAAAAAGATACAAAATGATACAATGATAAGATATAATGATAAGAATAAAAACAAGTAACAATGGCAAGAGTAAAAATTTCTATATAAAAATACGTAAAATATAAAGCTAAAAAAAGTACAGGAGATGTGCATAAAACAAAAACAATACGGGGAAGGGAAAAAAACAATTATAGAGATAAAATAAACGTCATGAAAGAATAATAAAAAAAAAATAAAAAAAATAATAATAATGATATAAAATGATAATAAATGAACAAAGAACAAGTCAGGACAACCTACCTGTTTATTTTATCTCTATATATTTTTTCTTTTTGGAAGGAAAAAAGATTTTTTTTTTTACTCTTGCCATTGTTACTTGTTTTTATTCTTATAATTATATCTTATCATTGTATCATTTTGTATCTTTTTAGCCCTGATGAAGCCCTGTAAAGTGGGGCGAAACGTCGGAAAATAAATATATATATAGGGTAGTGCGACGAACTTGCTCGTGCCATTGCTGCCAATGACAATTTATTTTATTTTCTTCTTATTTTAAAATTTAACTGGAGGAGGAAGAGTCCATTTAATTTATTGGGTCGTAAATATTAACATTTGGACTTTGGGACTGCCCAGAGCTCAGATTGGCGCCTTACTGATGGGGCTACAGGTTATCCATCCGCATTCGTCCGGTAGGTCTGACCCTCCTGGTCCGCCTCCATCTGGGTGTCTTCAGAACGCCAGTCGAATTCAGCCCTCCTGATCTCAGCCTGCATCTGCATCTTCTCCTTCGAGCGGCTGGTGCCTGATGGCTGATCTTCGATTCCAGATGGTCGATCTCTTCCCAACGTAAAGTGTGACCACCTTAGATGAACCCTCTGAAGAAGGGATCCAACAGACCAGGAAATCTGACTCGGTGAGGACCCGGTTTTTCTAAAAAAAAAAAAACTCAGTGTCTGTCAAGATCCTATAGTCTGGAAGGTTACTACTTACTTAGCCCTCTACCTTGCATGGACGGTGGGAAAGAACTTCTCAGAGTTCCGCTCTTTAGGCTAGGCACCCACCGTCCATTCCACTCTTTATTGAGTCTTCCCACAAAATCTTCTTCGACAGATTCGGTGTCTCACGGATCCTCTTGCAAAGTCTTTAGCGATACCAACCGTGCCTCTTCTCTTCGTGTTTAACGATATCCTGCTTGAGGATGAGGCCAATAGGCATCACTACGGCCAAAACTTGCACCGTAACATGCAACACCGTCATATAGGTCTTCGTGACCCTCAGCAGAGTCTCTGTTCGGTAGTCAGTCTCATCTTTTGATGCTGCCTGAGAGTTTTGCTCCACGCAAGGGATGTGTCAAAAAATAACAAGCATTATTGTCTTTAGTTTGTTAGTTATTTTGTTTTATCCGTCTTTATTTTCAGACCTAGTTCGTTAGTTTCCATAAATTAAATTCAGTTAGGTCTCATTGATCAAACTATATTAAATAAATCATTATTATAAATAAAAATTAATTTAGTTATTCTCATTATTTTTTAATTATTCAATACTGAGGTTTCCCTCAGTCTAAATTTCTTCGTGAACTTTTCTCCGAGCAATATTTCCTCACGCTATGTCTTACATGGTTTCCGTCCACATCATCTTTTCCCGCCTTCCTTCCTATATGATAATTAATCTTTCAAACGCCATTGTTTTGACACGTCAAAAGGTTCAACGTTTTTCTTCTATGTTCCGATTTCCTGTTTACCTCCGTCAGTGCTCAATCTTATCCTTTCCTGTCTGTATTCACTAGCTGCCCTTTTCTATAATTCCATTCAGCAATGCCACATTTGGTGGTGTTTGTAATATTGGCTGAACTGTAAACGGGCCCTAAAAAGGCGGTAACTAATCCATACAGCCCTAATTTTAGATATACTCTTTTCCCTCCATTACTTAGAGAATCTAATGCATATTGAGTAATAAGAGATTTTGTAATTAAATTGATTCTCACAAGATTTTTTTCTTTAAAATTACCTCCATGATACTCAATTTCTCGGTCAACTGAAACAAGTATGTGAATGTTCTCATAATATTCAAAGCATTTTATAGACAGAAGCACGAGGAAAAATACGAAAAAATGGAACATCCTCAATTTTTTTAATTTTACAAAAAAGGTTAAATTAAGAAAATATTAACTTTTTAAAAATTTCAATTCACCTTAAATTTTACATCAGAATAGTATTCATTACATTGCTATTTTTACCAGTGACATCACAGATGTGAAAATTCCTGCAGAAAATATGTACTTATTGGTAGACTTTTGCCCCAAACAACTGAAACTAAGATTTGAGTAGCGAAGTGAAATAAAAATATAAAAGAAACAAAAAGAAATCATAAAAATGATTGAAAGGTTGAAAAATATTTTAAGTTTAAACTAAACTATAATTTATTAAATAAATCAAAAATTGTATCCTTATTAGTCTCAACACTTTTTATTTCAACAGTCCAAAGTTTTGGCCATTTCGGCCATCCTCAAAGCCAATCTTCAATTATAAATTCCTCCTCACATTAAAATTTAAAATTTGTTCTGCAGGCTATTCTGGCCAAGTCATTTATTATAAGTTAAAAACATATTTTTTTTAAAATCATAAATATCTAAATCTTCTCATTTTAAAATTATCCACCAAATCACTACCATATACACAAACTTTGTGAGAGTTTGTTTATATATAAGTGACATTAAAATAAGAAGATTAAGATATTTATGATTTAAAAAAAAATATCTTTTTAACTTATAATAAATGACCTGGGCAGAATAGCCTGCAGAACAAATTTTAAATTTTAATGTGAGGAAGAATTTATAATTGAAGATTGCCCTTGAGGATGGCCGAAATGGCCAAAACTTTGGACTGTTGAAATAAAAAGTGTTGAGACTAATAAGGATACAATTTTTGATTTATTTAATAAGTAATTACCTATCTCAAGAAATTGAAATAATATATTTAAACTAAACTATAATTTTGGTAATGTTTAAAAATGTCCGAAGCATAATCAATTTATGCAAATTCAAACGTTTCACGGGCTTTCCCATGAGATAAAAAGTTAAAATATAGACAAAGGTGAGAAAATGTACTTTAAAATTAACATATTTTGGGAACGATTGGACCACAAATAGAATATTCATTGCATCAGACAATAAAAAGTACATGAGCTGCATATAACCAGTTTCGATTTATTCACGTTTTCGGTACAGGTTGAACTTATGTTTAAATGTAAGCTGCAAAGTACTTCATCTTGTATCTCTTTGAATTCTTAACAATTCTAATATAATAACACTCAAGCTAAATATATCTGGATTAAAATGATTTTTTTTTTATATGACAGCTTCAGGAATGTAGATGAGATACCGAACAGTGTGAATCTTGTGCAATATCTCTTTCGATCAACAATAAACACAAAGATTGTTTGGCCATTATTTTGGCATATGCCAGCAAAATTAAAGTGGAACAAACGATATAAATTTGCAGCCTCCTCTTTCGCTGTACCCCCTTGACATCAAATTTTAAACAGAATTTCAAGTAGGAAATGTATCTCGTGTTCAGAATTTGTTATTTGCCGATGCTTTCCTCGTTATTCCAGTAGACAGAGCCTTGCAAAAAGCACTACAAGCATAGGAGGAAGCTCTGAGCCGAAATGTAATAGTACAACAGCCAGAAAGAAAAAAAGGCAGTTATCTCACCCCAATTTTTTATTACTTTAATGAAAACTATGTATAATTACAAGTCAATATTGATGATTCTGCCAAGTAAAGATGGGGGGAATAAAAAATGGCGGCTGTTTCAAACCGTTAAAAAAAATTAATATTTTATTCGGAGCTCTATATCTTTAAAATTACAAACAATATTAGAAAACCTAAGAGGACATTATTTAAAGCAGAGTAAATGTGCTGAAATATTAGCCCTAATAGAGCTATTAACGATCAATGGTTCTCGAGATATAGTTTTTTAAAAAGCAATATTTCATAAAAATGTACTGAAAGATTAGTAGTTAGTGTATTTATTTTGAGAAATCTATATCTCAAGAACTATGTGACGTATAGATGTCTATTAGCACTCAAATTAAAGCTAGTTTAATATACTATAAATTAATTAATGACCTTTATCTTTGTACGAATAGTAATTTTCATGATATTTGCTGAAATAAATTGATTTATAGTTGTCCCCTACCTACAGTTTGCAGACTCATCAATTTTGAATAGTAATTATACATAGCTTTCATTAAAGTAATCAAAAATTGGGATGAGATAACTGCCTTTTTTCTCCTCTTGGGCTCTTGTTCTATAAAGGTCATTAACTCATAGAGTATCGATGACTATCGATATATAACCTTCTGTATATATGCGTTACCTTCTGCTCTCTGTTACCACCTTTATTAATGATGACTGTGAGCCTGCATTTGTGTAACAACTATATTCATTAATGAGTTTCATGTTGTTTTATCATGCATTATTGAGTTCTATAAAATGTTGTATGAACTGTATGTCAAACAATAAAAATTATTTGAGAGTTTTTTTTATAAAAGGAAACCTATATTCATGGTTGTGTCTAAAAGGTTGGATTCCGAAATAAACAGCGCACAGAGAAGGCAACAAATGTGTACCACTTTCTCCGTAACGTAATAATCTGCAAAAGAGAAGTGGAGTTTAAAGTTTACGGAGAATAAACAAGTCTTCATACTTACGCTGACATATACAGCTAAAAGTTGGCCTAGTATAAAAAAATTCGACAGCAGTATTTGGCAAAACTAGATTCGTACGAATGAGAAATACGAGTATAACAATTAGAGAAAAAACAGGGCAGGGACCGCTTATAGAAAAGAAATGAGTTTGGCCACGTTTAAAGAATGCCGATCAATAGATTCCAAAAAAGTATTTGGGAGGCAAAGACTGAAGGAAAAAGAATAAGTAGGAGGACCTCTTAGCTGATCTGGCACTCAGGATTGGGTCGGGATCTTCGGCAACTTAGGATTTCTGTTACCCATGCAAGAGTCAGGCTAAGAGCAGTTTGGCCTATTGCCCTATGTGACCAAAGAAGAAGAAAAACCAAAATCAAAGCCAAACGCTATTTAATTTAATACAAATCGAGATGAAAAGTTACAAGTCAGCTCTCGAAAACTCCTCAAAAACAAATTTTCACAGAAGCAACCATTGAACTGAGAAAGAGAGTGGTGGATGTCTAGGGTCCTGTCATACAACAACAAAAGAGAAGGAGAACAGACAAATCCTTAGGACGTATTTAGAACTAAAAACCTGCTGAGGAAGTAACATGAAAATAGGGAAGGAAATAAATATGATATAGGAATTGGGAAAACCATCTCCCGAAAACAGCTCAGCTCATATAAATAATTTCTGGACAATTATAGCCATGATGTCATTGCTTACAATTAAAAAAAAAAACAAGCTTCACACATTAAGGATTCAACGATTCTCTCTTTCAATCTACAACTTGAGATCTTTCAGAATATCTTTGCTAGACAAGAAACAGGTAAATGGGACATTTTCGTAAATAATATAATAAAAGCCTAACGAACCGAAGGTTCGATGCCGATACCACCAATCGGTCTTTACTTGAATCTCCCTAGTGACACGCCTCCAAACCCAATTACACTAAATCATTTTTAATGCAATCTTCCCATCTACGTTTCGGTATATCCCTCGGACGTTTACCCGTCGGTCCAGTGTTAATTAAAATTTTTAAGCCCAAAAACCTTACACACCTATCTTATACGCCGCAATGCTATAATCTGAATTACATTTATCGGATGCAGGGAGAGGGGGGTTCCTTAATTCAGCGTCATGTAGCCATCTAAATCCTCCCTTTTTCGGTCGGAATATTTTACGTAATACTTTATTTTCGAAAACCTTAAGGCGCTGTTCGTCACTTAGTGTAAGTAGTCACATCTCGCATCTATAAAGAATAGTGGGAAGGATAATTTTTGGAATTTCTAATTTTTAAGTTTTTGTAAAGGAGGTAATAAACAAACAAATTATTTATTCCTGCCGTCGTTTCGACCTAAATCGTTTAGCCAGAATCTCTGTCTATACTCCCTGATGTAGACCTGAAATTCAGGTCGTAACGTAGGCACTAATATATATTTTTTTGTGTATTTGTGATTATTTGCTGACCGCACCCCTCAAGGACAATCTTAATACAATTTTAGAACATCATTTAAAAAAAACTTTATGCAGGCTATTCTGCCCAGGTCATTTATACCAATCCACAAATTACCATAATTAGCCAATTGTTTGCATTAAATAAAAAATAAAAACTTTTTCTCACACTCAACTTTCTTTGTTAAAATCTATCACAACAATAACAAAAAAAGTTGAGTGTGAGAAAAAGTTTTTATTTTTTAATTTAATGTGAACTATTGACTAATTAGGGAGATTTGTGGACTGATATAAATGGCCTGGGCAGAATATCCTGCATAATGTAGTTTTTTAAATCATGTTCAAAAATTATATAAAGATTGCCCTTGAGGATAGCCGAATTGGCCGAAACGTCGGACTTATAAAGGAATAAAAATTGTTTTGAGACTAAAATGGATAAAATCTTATTTATTTAAACATTATTTATTTAGTTATTATTAAATTATTCAATACATAATAAATGATACTATATTTCCTTTATGAAAGGACGGTTGGGGAATGAATTCCAGCCAAGAGGAAAGAAGCAGCCGGTTTTCGTCCTTTGCCCGTGACTGTGATATTTTTGGACAAAAGGATATCAAAGGAAGCTCCCTGCGTCAAAAAGTTCTTCTCATTCTATCGTTAGCCCTTTTTGAGTCAGATTTCAGTTTTTTTCCTCTTAATATGGAACTTCTGCTTCGTAATGGTTCCTCTCCCAAATGGCGATATATTTTTGTATTGTGGATAAAATGTTGTATCAATAAATTATTTATATTGATAATGTTAAAATGTAATACTAAGTAAAGATGATGAAACGATTAGATTGAATACGATAACAAGAATGAATTAGATCACTAAATAAATAGTAATATCAGAAAAAAAGGTAGGGGTGGGTAAGTGTGTGCTCGCCCACAGCGCCGCGCCCTTGAAAAAATGAATTAATTATTCCTATCACTCCAAATGGATTGATGGCACTGTGCAGTGGACTGAATGGAGTGAAGACAATTTCTAGTTCAAGCGCTCAACTGATGATTAACCAGAGCTCGGTAGAAAAAAAAATCAGTTACTTCATCCCAGTTTTTTATTACTTCAATGAAAACTATTCCTAATTACTAGTAAAAATTGATGAGTCTGGCAAATACAGTTAAAGAGAATAAACAATTACGGCTGTTTCAAAAAATTAAAAATACTTGAAAAATGTTCAGTACATTTTTTTATGAAATGTTGCTTTTTAAAAAATACACTGGAACTTTCTCGCTCTTTGAAGGAATGTATAAATAAAATTGAATAGCAATGTAGGATGAAAGTCCTTCTATTAAATTAAAGTATATAAAGAAAGATGACTTAAAATAGGACACACCTGAATAACAAGTGTCTATCACATAAAATGTTCGAAGTGTCATGCTAATTTAAAGGTCAAACACATTTTTAAAGAATGCAATCATTATAAAATAATTCTGGATCAGCTAGATCTGCGAACTATAGTTAGGGGGAAAGGGGGCGTGACGGTCGTGCGGGTTGGGGCGCAGATCCCAGGTCCTCTCGGTTCGGACCGTTGTGGGTTCGATTCCAACCTGGGGGAGTTAAACATTCATTTTTCGACGGTCCCAAAGAATGAATCTTGACACTCACACCTTCGTTAGTACGCGGCAGCAACCCAGGTAGCCGCCAGGGATTGGCAAAAAGGACCACTAGACCCACTGGCCGGACTTGTTCCCCCCACCAAATATCAGTACCAGTACCAATAGGGGAATACGAAACGGTGTTTCTTTCAAAACGTTAAAAAAAAATTAATTTTCCATCTTTAATACTACCAATAAAACCAGAAAACCTAATAACTAATAAATCTAATCATTTAAAGTATCGTAATTTTGCTGAAACATGAGTCCAAATAGAGCTATTTACGCTAAATAGTACCCGAGATCTTTGTTTGCTTGTTTTGAAAGGGCGTTAAACAGCCTGGTCATCAACTCCTGTTGGTTATTGGTTTTGGTAAGGTATAGTTGGGATTGATCAAACTGAACGAGGATTTATGAGAGGGTGTTGGTAAAAACCATGTAACAAACATGTATTGATTCTATTATAAAAATCCAAATCCCTAGAGCCAACATGTTCTATGGGACCAGTGAAGTCTGTCAGGTCCCCAGCACCAGCCCCCAAGGCCTAAAATGTCATCCCTTCGGCATGCCCGCGGGTCCCCACCAATGGGGCTCACTTGCGTGAGATTAAAAATGCCAAGTAATTATAATTTGTTTAATCATAACGAAAGTGGGGAAAGGAATATGATAAGTAGATAAGCGGCTATTCTAAATATAAAATCAGTAAAATAATTAAAGGCTGGTTATTAAGTTAGATTCATGGATGAGTTTAATAATTCTTTCTATTACGGATTCATCGTTTCACAACGCCATTGGAACATTTGTTGCTATTCCCAACTGGTTCACAGTTATTTTTTAATGATTGAATTTTTCAAAAATGTGTTTGACCGTTAGATTACCATGACACTTCAAACATTTTATGAGGTAAACATGTGTCATTCGAGTATGTCTTAATCTGAGTCCGATGATCGCAATTCTATGCGGCGTCTCATTCGGATTGACTGGCAATCAATATTACATTACTGTAATTAGGCCAATCTGGACCTACGAAGTTGAGATTTCGGGCTCCATAAAACCTTCGAATTCCTCTCGTATCCAATCCTCACAATCCAAAATGCTTCGTTAAATCCTCCAAAGGATTGGATACGAGAGGAATTCATAGGCTTGGAGGAGCCCCAAAGCCGTCCGTTTGTCCAGATTGGCCTTATTACAGTCATGTAGATCAGTTTTTTGGAATGGATTGGAAGTTTAGACCGTTTGTCTATCATGTGCTGTAATAGTCGAAATGGTCGTGTAGTTTCCTGTCTTTTCAGTGTGAGAGTTACAGTTGCTGCCCAAGGATCTGTTCGCTGAAGTAAGAGCAACATTATTATAGGATAATGTAGGGCAGTCGATAGTTTAACGACGAAAGGTAAAGTCGATTTGTTGGGATTTATTTTAATCCTACAATTTCAACCCCACTCTTCGAGGGTTGTGAAATAGGATTGGTGAGTTTGGGATGCAATTAACGGATTATTATTACTGCGAGCATACATGTGGCATCGGCATAGCTTGTTACAATACAAGAGCCCAAGAGGAGTAAAAAGGCAGTTATTTCACTACACTTATTGATTAATTAATTGAAAACTATGTATAATTACTAGTCAAAATTGATGAGTCTTTCAAGTATAGGGGGAATAAAAAATGGCGGATGTTTCAAAACGTTAAAAATAATTAACTTTTTATTCAGAGCGCTATATCTTTAAGACTATCAACAACAATAGAAAATCTAAGAGAACATCGTTTAAAGCAGAGTAAATTTGCTAAAATGTAAGCCCTAAGAGCGATTTACTTTCAATAGTTTTCGAGATATAGCAATCAACATTTCATAAAACTGTTGTATGGAACGTGCTGAAAGATCGGTTGTTAGTGAATTTATTTTGAGAAATCTATATCTCAAAAAATATTTGACGTACTGACGTCTATTAGCACTCAAATTAAAACAAGTTTAATGAGCTATAAAGTAGTGTAGGACGTTTAATTTCGTAGGAGTAGTAGTTTTCAAGAAATTTGCTAAAATAAATTGGTTTATAGTTATTCGGACAAATTTTGATTTGCCAAATTTATATTCATACGTGAATATCATAAAAACTACTACCCCTACGAAGATAAGTGTCATAAACTACTTTATAGTAAGTTAAATTTCCTTTATCTTGAGTGTTGGCAGACATATGTGCGTCTATATGGTAGCAGGGAATGAACTGGCCGATCACGCTGCAAGAGAAGCACTCGCGCTTCCGGGACGGGGTAAAGCAATTTTAACTCCGTCAGAGATATGCAGGCCTATTATAAAGAAAGTCAAAGATCAATGGCAATCTATGTGGAACGAAAGCCCAATGAGCAAATTAAAAATTATTAAGAAGGATGTCAAGCCCTGGGGTACGAGAGGAAGTTGTACTGACTAGGCTGAGAATAGGTCATACGAGGCTCACCCACTCCTATCTTATATCAAAAGAAACACCTCCGAACTGCCAGTATTGCAATAACAATTTAACAATAAGCCATGTTTTACAAAGATGCCCATATTTTACACCACACCTCAATAGCTTGGGACTAAGCCAAGATATCTCAAAAACCATTGGAGACGATGATAAGGCAATAGAATTGGTGTTCCAGTTTTTAAAATCACAAAATTTACTGACAAAAATATAACTTGATCGGAAGAAAAAAATAAATAAATAAATAAAAAAAAAATTAAAAAATTAAAAATAAATAAAATTTAACGAATATTAGCAAAATTAAATAAAATATAAATGGCGTTGATGACCAATGAAGTTTGGCGCCACTAAACAACCAAACAAACAAACAAACTAGCTTTAATTTGAGTGCTAATAGACATCTGTACGTCACATAGTTCCTGAGAAATAGATTTCTCTAAATAAATTAACTAACTACTGATATTTCAGTATATTTTTATGAAATGTTGCTTTTTAAAAAACTATGGGACGTAAATAGCTCTATTAAGGCTCTAATGTCAGCAAATTTACTTTTTTTTATATAATGTTCTTTTAGATTTTCTAGTATTATAGTAGTATAGTAGACTCTTCAGTTTTGACTAGTAATTATACATAGTTTTCATTAAAGTAATCAAAAATTGGGGGGAAATAACTGCCTTTTTTTCTTCCCGGCTCTTGTACTATTAGGATAGATACTAAATCTAGTTGGAGAATTGCTTATTATTCTTATATTACAAATTAGATAGTAAATTTAAATACATAATACCTATATTGTTTTAGTTTTTTAATATTTTTCTTTTTTCATTATTTTTTTGTCTATTACCCACCTATAGATCTACATCTAATTCTCTCTCGGAAATCAAGTCATCCATCAGGACCTCAATGTTCCATATGTTGCCGATTTTGCCAGAACCAGATACCATACCTTCTATGATAAACTTTCCAACCACCTATATCCACTTGTTTCTAACCTAGCTTCTCCTTCATTACCCAATAATCCTCCTAGACGTCTGAAAAGGAGATGGCCTCGAGTTTTTCTCTTCTAGAAATGTTATTGGAGTTCTATCAGTGGATAGATTCTACACATGTTTGTATCATGTCACTATGTCACTTACAGCAAATTGACTTGTTCTATATATTTGTATACAGTTGTAAATAAAAATAAACTATTAAAAAAAAAATTCTCTCTTGGTATAAAAAATATTAAACATTTTAAATTTATATACATAAAAATGTATAATATATACCTACATGGTCATTGACAATTATATTCCATTAAAATTTAAAAAAAAACACTCAACATTCGTACGTTAAAAAAAATAAATACATTTAAATAAAAATAATAAATATATAAGTGATAATTATAAATACTTCTTTTATGTAACTGACTTTTTTTTCTTTTATGAATCGCTTCTTCCCTCACTTTGTATTTTATGAAGGAAAATGGAGTTTAATTAAGGGACGGTGTAGGTCTACTTTTAGTAGCTTGTTTGGCTTCTGGAGTTCGCCAACTCAGTTTTCTCAATGGCTGAGTGACCTTTTATTCCATTTTATCTTTATAAAAGGGGTCCAGATTTATATAATCCACCCACTTATCTTCAAAGCGACGGAAAATTTATAATGACAAACAAAACAATAATTAATTTCATCAACTATAATTTTAGTTATGCACCCTTATTAATGCTCTCAATATTGAAAGGAGTATAGAATATAATTTTTATCACTAAATAGAATTTGCTTGCTTAAATTCTTTAAAAATAGGTTTGCCTTTGTTCAACATGATCACAATATAAATGCTTGTTTTATAATATCATGTAGAATTAATTAGCATAAAATTAACTTGACTCCACAATATTTAAATAAATGGAATTCTAGAGGAAGTAAAGGCAATCTCTGTTGTTTTTTGCATCTTAAAATTAGTCAATTCATATCAATACTTTGAAAGTTATAATTTACAATAGTACTGCATTTTCTATTATTGTTCACAGTCGTGAATCTTGTGTAAATGCTGTATATATTATTTTATCATTATGTTATGTTATTTATTTATTTTTCATACAGATAGTTTGATTATGTTCATCTTGTCTATTCTTTTGTTTGTATATATTTTAAGAGGTTTTTTTTTTTTAATTTATTTTTATAATTAATGTATGAGATCATTCATCACTATTACATATTGCCCACAACTGTGTGGCAGATTGTAATATCTATCAATAAATAAATCTATCAATTTAAAAAAAAAAAGTTTGTGAATCGTCGACGTAAGCTCTAATAGTACAAGCGCCAAAGAAGAGATAAAAAGTTAGTTATTTCACCCCATTGGTTGATTACTTTAATGATAACTATGTATAATTACTAGTCAAAAGGAATAAAAAGTACCAACAGTTTCAAAAGTTTTTAAAAAAATAAACATTTTTTATTCGGAGCTGAAATCTTTAATATACCTTAAAAATTATTAACAATACTAGAAAACCGGAAAGAGAACACTATTTAAAGTAAAGTAAATTTGCTAAAATATAAGCCCTAATGGTGTTGTTTAGGTTCAATAGTTTTTTAAAAAACATTTCATACAAAATGCACAGACAAATCAGTAGTTAGTGAATTCATTTTAGGAAATATATATCTCAGAAACCATTCGACGTACATATGTCTACTAGCACTTAAATTAAAGCTAGTTTAATGTGGTATAAAGTAGTTTATGACGTTTATCTTCGAAAGAGTGGTAGTTTTGATGATATTTTCCAAAATAAATTCACAAAATGTTGATTAATAGTTGTTCACACAAATTCATAGATTTATGAGATAAATTAACTTTAACATTAAATTAAGCTAGTTTTATGTACTATGAAGTAGTCTATGATGTTTATCTTTTTAATGGTTCCTAAGATATACTTTTTCATAAATAAAAACTTTTATCTAAATAACTAGAAATCAACATTTTGTTGATTTATTTTGGGAAATATCATAAAGACTAGTACTCCTACAAAGATAAACATTATTTACTATTTTTGGTGTATTTAACTAGCTTTAATTTGAGTGCAGACAGACATCTGTACGTCTAATATTTCTGAAATAAACTTTTTTATAAATCAAACTTATAGTCCGAACAACTATAAAACAATTTATTTTAGCAAATATCATTAAAACTACTATTCTTACGAAGGTAAAGGTCATAAACTACTTTATAGAACATTAAACTAGCTTTAATTTGAGGGCTGGCAGACATCTGTATGTCAAACGGTTTCTGGAATATAGTTTTTCATAAATCAAAAATTTTGTCCAAACGACTATGAATCAACAGTACTTGATAAAGTAGAGTGAATTCTCTAAAAGATGAGTCTAATAGTTCTTGATAAATAATATTTCATAAACAAAACCTTTTTTTTTTAATACAGAGAAATCAACATTTTGAGAATTTATTTTGTTAAATATCATGAAAAATACTACTCCTACAAAGAAAAACATTATAAACTACTTTATAGCACCTTCAACTAATTTTAATTTGAGTGCTAATAGACACATGTACGTCAAATGAATCCTTAGATATATTTTACCCAAAATTAATTAAAAAACCACTGATTTTTCGTTATGAAATTATGTTAACAAGCAAAAATGTATCGCGAAAACTATTGAACGTAAAAAGCTTTTACGTTACTTTTATTAGGGCTCATATTTTAGAAAATGTACTCTATTTTAAATGTTGTTTTGTTAGGTTTTCTGGTTTTGTCGGTAGTTTTAAAGACACAAAACTCCGAAAGAAAAATTATTTTTAGGCTGTTGAAGCAGCTGCTATTTTATATTACCCCTCACTATACTTGGCAGACTAATAAATTTCGACTTGTAATTAATTATACATAGCTTTCATTAAAGCAATAAAATATTGGGGAACAACTCGTTCCACCAATTCCATTGACTGTACAGTCATAATTTTGTGGCAGTCCTACTAGTGCATTATAGGATAGCCTGCATGGAAACACCAGTAGAGGAAAACCCTAGTGTACGGTACTGTCTTTGGAATACGTCCAATTAATAATAAAATCAAAACTTTTTCTCAGATATGTCACTATTTATGCAATGGTATTAGTACTACTATAAAAGTAGTCGACTTAGTTAACATACATAAGAATGTAGTGGTAAAGAGAAAATTATAAACTCCATTAAGATGGAAGGATGGAAGGTAAATTAATCTCAGCAAAGCGATCAATGCGGCATTGATGCTCCAGTTTGTTAAATATAGACACATTCACTCCTTCTTTGATCTCTCCCTTTTCATTAAACCATAAATTTCCTTTCTCTAGATTTAGCATTTCGAAAATCTTCTGAATTGTATCGAAGGAACTGCGACTTTGAGATTTAAATTATATTTAAGTTGATCTTGAGGTAAAGAATTTGAATCAGATATTTTTGGATGAACAAAATAACATTTCGGCGTTTAGGTAACTCGATTTACAAAACATGGCGGGTGTGCAATGAACTCAATCGCTTTGACGCACAATAGGTATTGATGTTATGTCTCAAAAATTATTCTGATCGAATAATATGATTTTACAGAAACATCGATGTACTGATATGACAAAATTATCAATTTTTTTGTCTTTTGATTCCATATATTAGTCTTTTAATTTAATTATAGAGATGAAATTAGTTCTATGTATCTGAAAATTGAGCTATGTAGGGTTTCGTGATTTTCTGTTTTAGTAATGCCAATCTCAGAAATTTTCAGATACAACATTTTGGAACGACGAAATGCTGGAGAAATACTGAGCCTACATAGGAGTATAGAGAGCCACATTCCTTTTTGTTTATTTTATAAAATGTCCCATTTAAATATTTAATTCAAATTATTTGATAAAATATATTTGCATATTTAGACAAGTCCATTCACCATTTCTATTGTTTATAGTTCAAAATTTATGAATACGATCTTTACAACACTTACTAGATAAAAGATATTACTAGATATGGCTGTAATTAGGCCTAACTAGACTTATGGAGTTTAGCTTTGGTGCTTCACTAACCCATCGAATTCCTCCGTATCCTATCCTTACAATCCACAATCCTAAATGCTCATTACTTTGTCACAGATCTAGTCATCAATCAGGACCTCAATGTCCCATATGTTGCCAATTTAGCCAGAACCAGATACCAATCTTTCTATGATAAATTTCCTTACCACCCAAAACCAACCTGGCTTCTCCCTCATTATCATCCTAGGCGTCAAGATCTTCTCCTCAAGAAATGATTTTGGAGTTATATCAATTAATGGAATCTCCAAATGTCTGTTTCATACCATATTATAATCAAAATAAAATTTATTTATTGTATATATTTTTAATACGGTAGTAAATAACAATAAATTAATTTTGAAAAACAATATTTTATTAAAAATCTTTTTTTATTTTCAGGATAAAGTCTACGGAAGGAGCCGAGTATGAAACATTCATAAGAAGAAAAAAAGTTGATGGAATTCATCCTAGACCCAGTTTACACTTAGCCCGAAATTTCCTCCAAATTTTGGCCAAACAGGACGAGCCATTTTTAAAAGATCCGTTTACATTTAAGTTATGGGCGAAAGTCGAGGACGGAATCTGATGAAATCGATTCATGACCAACTATATATCAACCTGCAGAATCTCTGGAAATTTCATCTAAATGAGATTGTGGTCCCACGTAATGAAAACTTGACCCCACCATGCCTAGAATGGGATGATTACCTCTACACCTCATGTATTTCAGAAATAGCAAGGAAAGAATCATAAAATAAAATAAAAGACTACAGACAGATCCCTGATTATACGGACATATTTGTTTTCCTCTAATTTCTGGACCTAGTGGACATATTAGGCTCTGTATACACTAAGTTATGTATTAAGAAGATTTTGAATAACAGTTTTATGTTAGAAATGGGCAGGAAGGAATAATAAAATTTAAAAAAGTCTACAGATCAGTTCCCTGATTCTAGGGACATGACTTTTTTTTTAATATCTGAACCTAATGGACGAATTATGCCATGTATACACTAACTTATGTATTCAGAAGATTTTGAGTATCAAAATTTATGTTAGAAATGGTCAGGAAGGAATAATATAATTTTTAAAAAGTCTATACATATAGATCCCGGATTCTGAGGTAATAAATTTTTTTTTAATTTCTAGACCTAATGGACGAATTCTGCCATGTATACACTAGTCTATGTATTCAGAAGATTTCGAATATCAAATTTATTCTTATTATTTCCAAGAGCATAGTTTTCTTCTTTAAAACAGATTGTTTTCCTGCTACCCATAATTATTGTGTTCATTATAAATTAACAATGTTAAATTTAATTGAGAGCCATTGTATTCCTCTCACGGTAGTGAGGCTCTTGCCCTTAGAAATTTATTCCAAGACGGTTATGTAACGAAATATGACTAATGGGAAATAATGGTAATTTTATTGCTTCTTATTGCGAAGGTAAGGAAGCTTTGTTTTAATGCTGAAAAAAAGTCATCATAATCGAAACTTTTTACGTTTTAAGCATTAAGGAAAAAAAAGTTGTTTTCAGTCTGCCTCTGGTGTAAAGACACAGGACATTCTCTTAAGAGAAAAAAGCATACAGGGCCCACCCTATGAATTTAATAATTCGAGGAACAAGGATTATTCAAGGATACATCCAAGTGAGGTAGTCACCTACCTTGGCATAAGATTTGGAAGAGGATTTAACGTGACTCCTCACTTGAATTACTTGGGAAATAGGGTGGCCCAACCCTTGAACGGCCTTAGTCGTGGAGGAGGCGCCTTCTGGGGCCTCAGATTCCCTACGACAATGACCATATATAAAGGAGTGGTCGTGGGTATCCTGAGGTATCCCTCCCCCGCTGGAACCGGAATCTCTCGCAACGGCAGAAGAGAAAATCCAACGAACGCCTTTGCTTAGAGTCACCAAGGCATACTGGAGTGTCTCACATGAGGCGATGAAGTTTTAGCGGGAGGGGTACCTCTAGACCTTCTCATGCAGGAAGAAATGATGATGTTTAAATTCAAGAAAGAGGGCTCGGCAGGTCTGCCGGTAAATCTTCAGGTGAGGGTTGACGAGAGCCCAAGTACATGGAAAGCCATTCTCCAGGACACCACTGAAGAATGGTACCGGCGTTGGATGACAAGCCCAAAAGGTGCTACCTTAAAGAAATATTTCCCCACCGTTCGGTCACGGATGGAAGTGGGTCCTCCCAGACTACTGGCTCTCTCAATTTCTCACGGGGCACGGGGGATTTCGAGGCAAGCTTCCTGGCCACGGGATGGATATCGACCCCCTAGTTGTGGTGTTCCGGAGACTGCCGAGCACATCATCATAGACTGTACCGCCTTTGATGCACATCGGCCCAGATTGCTGAGGGAAACTGGACTCTATGCCCTCACAGAGAACGACTTCCCTCAGATAGTAAGCGAATAAAACTACCCGTATTACAAAGAATTTGTATAAGGGTGGAAAACAATTATTGGACCAAGCCACTTCAATATTGATCAAAGAAGAAGACCAACCCCTGGAATGCCTGCGGACGGAAGACGCGCAAAAGACTGAAAACCTATAAGAAAACTTAATGAATTATAAATTGTAAATTGATTTATTAGGAGAAGTTCGATGATGGATATGTAACATCGAACTGCTGCTGCACACCTGTATTGCTTGTAAGGTAGGGGAAGGTGGAAATAAATAAGTTTGCCTCTGGTGATAATCTACTCTTATTCGGACAAAAAGGAACACCGATTGATCAGATTTTTATTGAGAGTTCATTTCCATTATTCGTTTTAACGTTTAAAGAAGTAAAATAAAAAAGTAAGAGATTTTTATTTATCCAAACGCTACCAACAACCCCTTACCCTTACCCCTCACTTGGTTAACAGTGATTCACCAAAACTAATGAGTATTGTCCAAAGGAAGCACGGGGTGGGAGAAACCCTAATAAGGGAAACCCCCCAACGCCTCCTCCAGCGTCATATCATCAGTCATCTAGAATGAGATCAATTCCTGAATAATTTCTGTCAAAGCAACTATTCCAATAGTCAAAACAGCATTCACTGTAAATTATAATAAAATTATTCATGATTTCAAATAATTATTTATTATATAATAATAATACTTTAATTATATTATTTCAAAAATTTTTTGAGACAAGGTAAATTTTTATTAAATAAATCAATATTATATCCAATATCAGTCTCAACACTTTATT
>NW_027106657.1:348011-368667 GCF_000696795.3 Halyomorpha halys
TGAATATCTTCCGATAAACCTTTTATATAATTTAAACCATAATATTTCTTCAAAATTGCTTTATTATTTGTTATTTTATTTTCTATTTTATTTTTGCATTTTTTAAGATTTGTATCCCAAATTTTATAAATTAATTTTCTAGGGTAAAAATTATCCAAAAATCTTATTTTTCACTTTATTCAGCCTACTAGCATCTGTTATTCTTACCGCCTTGTTAACATAATTATTAATGACATTAAATTTCATATGAAATGGATGGCAAGAATAGTAATTTAATATCAAATTAGATAGGCCGAAACGTTGGACAAATGAATAAATAAAGTGTTGAGACTGATATTGGATATAATATTGATTTATTTAATAATAATACTTTATTTATTCAGGGACGAGCACCTTTAGAATAATACAGAAAGATGGACAAATATGGGCTGAGAAGCATCAGAGATACCTAAACAAAAATACGAAATAAATAAATAGTCATTATAAAAAAGATTTTTTTTAAAAATTTAATTTAAGTTATTTTAAATTAAGTTATCTAATTTAATTAGTTAATATTAAAAAAAAACATGATGTAAAAATAATTAAGAACTATATAATAATTTATCTACGTATTTACAATTATATCTATTTACAATTTTATGGGGTCTGAATGAATAAGGAATGATTGAACAGCCAGGACTTAAAGATAGGGAGGGTATTGGAACGACTGATAGAAGGGATAGAGTTTCATAGGGATGAGGATCGGATAATGAACGATCTACCGAAAGCAGCGGTACGGTGGGCCCTTGTGTATAAATCTGAAGACCGGGAACGAACAGAGGATTTTACGGTGGGATTGGATGACTTGGAAGATGAAAGATGCCGGGAAATACTTACGACGGTAGGAAGGATGTATAGTTATTAATTACTGGAGAGGTTTGTCGGGGGGTGCGGGCAGCAAAGAACAACATAAATAACCAAAACCATATTTATTTATTTTATGCCGACGTTTCGACCTGAGTTTCAGGTCTTCATCAGGGGTTATGGCGTAGGAGGTAGGCCTACAACTCGAAAACGTCGGCATAAAACGAAAACAAAACGTCGGTATAAAATAAATAAATATGGTTTTGTTTATTTACGTTGTTCTTTGCTGACCGCACCCCCCGACAAACTTCTCCAATCATTAATCTATGGTCAACTATCTACACCTCGATAAATAGTTATGTATAGTTTGATAGGTGAGTCATTCTGAATTTTTTCAATATTCATCAAAGGGTCATTATGTAAAAACTATTTAAATTTTGTGTAGTATATGTATATATGGCAATATCATTAGTAATCAAATTGTTTAAAAGAATAAGAAAAAATGACCTAAATCGGACCAGCATTAAAGATTATATAGCGATTTAAGCTGTTTGTGGGTCTTCTAGTAAACAAATAAAACAAAACCAATATGGGAAAACATATTTCTTCACTAAATAAGTTTGTAACATTCTTTGTTATAATTTTTCTGTATTTATTACTTTTAATTATAATTTGTATATTTTACTATCATTATATTATCACAATACTATTATATAATTTACCTCTATGACCAGGTTGAATATGATCTCATTTTATTCATAGTTTCTTATAATTAAAATTTAGATAATTACTTGTAACTAAATGTTAGAGGATTTTTAATAGCAAAATAGACAAAAATGTATTATAGTATCTATATGTGAAATAGATTGATATACTACTGGAATATTAAAAGATTAAATTTCGTGTTTTTTCAACGGCATTATTTGATTAAACGTTGCAATTCGCTCGTTACGAAAGCATTTTCAATTATCTAGAGGAGGACTATCTAAGGAAGAAGGAGTCAATTCCAGCGACAATTGTCCTGAGGCAGTGTCGTGTTCCTCCAGGCAAGAGAGGTTTCTTGTTTCAGAGCAAGGAAAGGAAGTCCTTTGAGGATCGTATTCTTGAGCAACAGCCGCTCCAGCAAATTCCTCCCTAACGGTCTTCTCATTGTATTTACTGAATAATTTACTCTATAATTATCACTATATTACATTTATGTTATTCTTGTACAATACGTCACAGGCAAGGGGAATTTCTGATTCCTCGAAACTTTGTGTTCATGCAGGAAAACTTATGCCCCTAGAATTGAAAATTTTCACTTACATTTTATGTTTTAAGACATCAAAGAAAAAATTTGAGTCTGTATCTGACTGTGGTCAAATTTGTGTTAGTGCATGATTGATCTATCCATTAATCCAATTTCGATATAATTTCCGGGATTTTGTGTGTTGGCACCGTATCTATTTTATTCCCGCCACTAATTATGCTTACATATGCATACCTCTATTTTAGAAACAACTCGTTCTAATACAAGAGCCCAAGAGGAGAAAAAGGTCAGTTATTTCATCTCGATTTTCGATTACTTTAATGAAAAATATACACCATTTCTAATCAATATTGATGTGTCTGCCAACTATAGTTAGGAGGGAAAATGACAGCTTTTTCAAAACGTTAAGAAGATTAAGTTTTAATTCAGAGCTTCATATTTTTAAAGTACCAATAGAACATTTAAATTAGAGTGAATTTTCTAAATAATGAGTCCTAATAGAACTTTTTGCGTTCAATATTTATGAAGAGAATAGAAGTTGTAGTAAATGTTATTTCCAATGATGTTATACCAAAGTCTCGGAAGCTATTAACTTGAACCCTGATGAAATTCTACAAAGTGGGGCGAAACGTCGGAAAATAAATAGTTGTAGTAAACTATTTATGTTTCTCTTTTGACCGCACCCCTGACTATCTTCTTCATAATTTAAAGTTATAAGGTCAATTATTTATTTATTATCCCATTTATTTCCAATAATTTGATATATCTATAATGAAAATCTCTTTCTCTGTTCTTTCAGACTCATTTCAATGTGAATATTTAAGATCTCAAAATATATTTACTGTTTTAATAATTAATAAGTTTTATAAGCACACTTGAATTGAATTAACTTGATCGTTTTTTCAGTTAATGTTTTCTAGGAATAGTGAATACAAAATTAATTTCTTTTAGGGGAAACATTAAAATATAAAGGAGAAATTTGTTTATTAAAAAAAAAAAGTATAACCAGTAAATAATTTTTTATAATATTTTGACTGAGAATTAATAGTAATTAAAAAAACATTGTGAACGCGATTTGAGTAACTTTAAAATAAACTTTTTTTAAAATCTTCCTACCTAGTCATTCATGGCATACAGAGTGCGGCAGCAACTGTCAACATTTAACTCTCAACTGTCAAATATGGTGTGACAGATGCCACGCCTACGAAAGGAATAGGCTCCCCCTTCAGCAGGTATCACTTGCCCTACCTCCATTACTATCCTTCCTCGGAGTGGTGAGGAAGCTGTACTTTCAGGAAACAAAAATATTTTAATGGAGTACACAAATATTTTAGGGGAGGTCCTGGACTTTGTTTACATCGTGTTAGGTTAATGCGTTCTAGGAAAAATAGAAGAACCCTTACACTGACCTATATCCGGAACTTTCGAAAAACAAAGCCCTTATCATTTTATGCCCCTTCTTGAGAGCTTATTATTTTCACGTTAAAATTTCCAGCGGGTTCATAAACAAGATCTATTTAAGAGAGAGGTTTTTAAATTCACGTTCTAGTGAAGTAATAAATAATTATTAACATTTTCTTTGTTGTCAAAGGTAATATTTCATAAAAAGTATTTTTATTTTTTTCCAATGTGGCTTTATTGATTAAATATCGAAATAAATACTTTTTTTCTAAGCGATGATAATAACGAACATTTGTAGTTATCGGATATTATTGTTCTATTGAAATTATACCTAAGTTATTTGATTGAGAAATGAAATTAAAAATATTAGAAGATAAGCGGGAATGCGTTCAGTGAAGGAAACAAACAAATAAAAACTTTCCAACGTTTCGGGCAAAATTTCATCAGGCTTCATTAGCTCTAAGAACAAAATAAAAAGAATTATAAGAACATAAGAGATAAGATAAGATACTCTCAGCCAACGTTCCCTGCAATATCGTTAACAAGCTGATCCACTAGTAAAATCTTTGGCCAGTTCTAAATTCCGTCTGTGACGAAATCAGTTTTGATTCAAAATTCTCCGTGAGCTCGGGATATGTTCATGGGCAAAACCTTAATAAAATAAATGGAAATTATATCATATTTATTATTTCCTTCGATACTGGTAGTTTTATTATTAATAACAAAATATATCCAAAAAGTCTCAACACTTCTTTATTAGTCATGTCACATGTCCAACGTTTCGGCTAATCCGGGAATCACTAAGGACAATCCAATGTAATTAATAACAGCTTTAATTATAACTTAACAGTATCGAAAACATTATTAAATATAATTTGCATACTTTAATTTTGGTTTCATAGCCTCTACATTAATTAACTTTGTAGGGTATTATGTCTAAGTCAAAATAACCTATAAAAACAAAACCAATGAGGGAATCCATATATCTTCACTAATAAATTTGCACTATTCTATGTTTGATTTACTTATATTTTCCACTATAACATTAAATAATAAAATCTATTCTTTGTAAACATTGTACTTTATATCATTAACCTATCATAACAGTATTATTTAATCTACCTTAACAATCAGTTTCGGTATATTATTATTTTATTTTTCATTTCACACTAAATTCTTGTATATTTTGTTCAGTACTTAGAAATTATTTAAAATTAAATTATAAATAATTGTCTAAAATTCAACTACACTCTTCATAAATTAATTTTCCAGAAAACCTTTAAGTGTTGTTGGTTCAAGTTTTTCGGTTTTAACTAAAAATTAACTGTATAATTAATGTCTTTTGATATATAAATGGATTGAAGTATTTTTCTTTTAAATTTATTATTTTCTCTATGTAAATTCATTTTGCTATCGAAATTAAACAGTTGTGCAGTACATTGTTTAAAAAGAATAGATTTAATTATTAAATGGTATAGTGACAAAAATTGGTAAATTAAACATAGAATAGCGCAAATTTATTTGTGCAGAAATAATGTTTCCTTACTGGTTTTGTTTTTATAGGTTTATTTTGACTTGTTTATTTTACTAGAGCATTATAGCTTAGATAGTTTGTATACATTAATGCTGTGAAACTAAAATTAAAGTATGCAAATTATAATTAATAATGTTTTTGATAATAATAATAAAGGTCTAATGAACCCGAAGGTTCGATGCCGATACCACCAATCGCTCTCTACACACATCCTTCCGATGATGGCCCTCCAAACCCAATTCTACAGAATTAGTTTTAACGAAATCCTCCCGTCTATGTTTCGGTCTGCCCCTCGGGTGTTTACCCGTCGGTTCATTGTTTATTAACATTTTAGGGATCCGCTCGCTACTAAATCCTACAATCTTCTTTAACTATCTTTATCAAGAATCTTTCAAAAAAATGTTATATGTTTATAAAGAAACACTTTATAAAAATCAAATGGTTTTTAAGTCCCTTTAATTGAAAACTGAATACTAACGTATTTTTATTAAAATTTATTTTTCATGAAAAAATATCTGCTCCCTGAAAAGTATGAAGTTTTTTTGTTTGTTTGGAGGTTTTGAATCATAAATACATTCAGCTGAAAATTCCCCATTTACCTTGAAAACTAAACAATGACGGCAGGTGGCAGGTGGCTAAATACAGTATTACCTAGCTTGGGAAGTGTTTCTCTGTACACAGATATCACTTTGCTTTCGATGAATTTTCGTAGTGACGTAGAAGGTGCTTGAGATAAAATAGTAGTAGTGGGGTTTTAATTTAGATTAAAATATCTCGATATAAAGGGGTGAAAAGTGGAAAAGATAACGCCAGAAATTTAATTGTAATGAGTTTTTGAACATTTGAATACTGTAAGTGAGAGAAATGTTCAGCATTTCATCCTATTTGTATTGATCTATGATTTAAAATTTTGATTTGACGCTACACCGAGATAGAGAGGCGAAAAGTGGAAAAAATAATTGAATAATTTTTTAACATTTGAATTGAAATATCTTAAAAACTAAAAATCGAAATTTCATACTGTAAGTGAGAGAAATGTTCAGCATTTCATCCTATTTATCTTGATCTATGATTTAAGATTTTATTTTGACCCTACACCGAGATAGAGAGGCGAAAAGTGGAAAAATAATTGAATAATTTTTGAACATTTGAATTGAAAAATATCTTAAAAACTAAAAATCAAAATTGCATACTGTAAGTGAGAGAAATGTTCAGCATTTCATCCTATTTGTACTGATCTATGATTTAAAATTGTGTTTTGACGCTACACCGAGATAGAGAGGCGAAAAGTGGGGAAAATAATTGTTGATATATTAACTTTAATGCACACGCAGCGGATTTACTTAACAAAACTACACAAAGATCTAGAATTTTAGTGTTATCGGAAACATGGAGGGGAAATAATGAACAAATAATGGTAAATAACTTTCTCCTAATAACATGATTCAAACTTCCACAAGTTAAATTGGGAGGTGTTGCAACACATTAAAAACAAATTGATTTACACCTAATCACAACAACATCTAATAACAACCCCCATATGGATATTCCAGCAAAAAATAACGAATACATAACAGCAAACAGTCAGCAGTAAATTTATGCCCAATAGAATGTGAACTATTATATAGACGAAGTGTTATTCTTATCTCCATGTGTATTACTGGAAATATATCAATTTATCTCATAAAAACATTACTAAACCAACTCTTGTAGAGCAAGTAGCGCTTTGAAAAATCTCTCTTGGATCATCTTGGTCTCATACAAAGCCGATTTACGAGAAAACCTATTTGTATATTTTCACTATTTCTGAGAAAAGTTATTTTTGGATGAAATATTTATTGTAGGTAGTGATCAACGAAAGCCACAGCTTGAATCCTCAATCAAAGCCCTACAACGATTATGAACCGTTAAAATTGTTTACTGATTGCAATTATTCATCTTTTAGGTAGCTGATACAGACTATTTTTTCGTTTTTCCATGCGAAAAAAATCTTTAATTATTTTTTTTTTCACCATTTTCCTTGAAACCTATTTTTTCTAAAACACATACAATTTGTTTACTCTATTTTTCTCCTAACCACCACGTTGAGATTTCCATTATGGATTTATTTTTAAGATAAATATTTTTTTCTTCATGGCTATTGGATTAAAAGATAGCTCGAAATATCAATACAGCATATCATATGTTGTAAAAAAAAAAAACCTCTTTTATACAAAAAAGTATATAGTGATTACTGTGTAATATTTTATTTTAATCTCTCAGTGAATTGAAAACTTAAAGTCTGAAAAGTCAAAAAAGAAATGAAGCAAAATATATATTTATAACAAAAAAAATATCTAGTCCCTGAACTACAGAATACATGTAAGATGCAGTTATAAAACTTGAACAACGAATAGTACAATTAAATAAACAGTTGTGTAACTTGTATAATCACCCTCCCTTGTAATAAAAAAATAAAATAACTTCAACCTTCCCTTTATGTGATAAATGCAAATAATCCACAACTTCATTTTATCCTTTCTTCGAACTTTCCTTATTTTTCTCCAACGTTTCGCCTCTTAGTCCATTATCAAGAAGACATTAAAACATTAATCTTTTATACTTTCAAATTACCCGTTAACAACAACGCTAAATTTACATTATCATAACTTAATTTGACATATTAAAGTTTAAACACTTAATTAACAGCCTATTATGCCCAAGTCGATTTACCTTTAGAACAAATATACTTATTAATTAGTACACAAAAAAAGTCCATTCCTGATTAGTGTAAAAAAAAAATGAGTGTTTTTTCTCCAGCGCTCATGTACTGAAACATAATTTAAATTTCAGGAATTTCAAGGTATTAATTTCATCATTTGTTTTAATCATTTAAAAAATAAATAATAAACCAAAGCTCAGACCTCTTTTTTATGCGACAAATGGAAAAAATAAAAATAAAACAGATATCTAGATTGGAGGAAAAAAGTATTTGCACTGCCATTTTTTCATTATAATTTGAATTGAAATATTAAAAATAATTCATTTGAGTTTACACAATAGAAAGTACAATTATATTAAGTAATAGTATGCATTCAATTGAAAACTTTGATGTTAATAAAAAAAATATACACCCCAGAAAAAAAATATTTGCACACTTCGTATAAAGTTTTGTTTGTTAACTTCCTAGAGTTTAATTTTTTTTTTTTATCATTACTCTATAATATTTTTAGATGCTTAATAATGCAAAAAAACAAGTGAACTGATTCCGCCACTCCTGAGAAAGTGATTTTATTGCGCAACCAACAATAATCGTCTCGCAAAATACATCAGATTTCATTTTTCTACTGTAAGGTACGTGATTAAGAGATATGAAGAACGAGATACAACTATGTGAAAACCGGCGCAAAGGTCGACGAGGAAACTATAAGAAAGAATGGAGAGAAAACTTAAATAAAAGAAAAGATAATTTGCCAAAAGTCAGTAGGGCTGTTTCTAGTATAGGAAAAGTATAGTAACCGTATGAAATAATTTAGAAAATTAATAATTTTCCAAAATTAGAACGTAAAGTTACTATTATTATCATATTTGTATATCTCCTTGTATTTCACGTAAAACAATCCTCTCGGCTTTGTTTACTTCCGATATTCTACTACTGTTTCGAATTTATCTCAATTGAAACAGCCCTTATGAAGCTCTACAAAATGGGGCGAAATGTCGGCAAATAAGTAGTTGTTAACTATTTTTTCTTTTCTTGTGACCGCACCCCTGACCATTTTCTTCATAATTTGTATTAATACGGTCAATTATTTATATATAATAATAATAATAAAGGACTAACAAACACGAAGGTTCGATGCCGATACCACCAATCCTTCCAGTGATGCCCCTCCAAACCTAATTCTGCAATCAGTTTTAACGGATTCCTCCCATCTACGTTTCGGTCTACCCCTCGATTTAGTGTTTATTAACATTTTAGGGATCCGCTCGTTACTAAGCTCTACAACCTTAAACGCCCATCTTATACGTCGCTAATGATCTTTCAGAACATATTTTATAAAATATTGCTTTTTAAATAGCTACATATATCTCGAGAAATATTGAACGTAAATAGCTTCACTACAGCTGATATTTTAGATAATTTACTCTACTTTCAATTAGGTCCTCTTAGGTTTTCTAGGGTTGTTGGTTGTTTTAAGGATATAGATCTTCGAATGAAAAATGAAGTAGTTTTAACTTGTAATAAGGTGAAATAATTGCCTTTTTTTTTCTCCTCGGCTCTTGTACTATTAGGTCATTGTGAAACATTGGGGTGAGACTGAATGATTTGGGGGTGCATAGTACCTATTGAGAGGAGTTTAAATGCAGAAGGTTATATGAGGACTTTGCCTTTAAATCCATAATTTTATGATAATAATAATAATAATAATTATTTTTTTAATGAAAAAACTTGGTATTCAAAAACATTTTTCCTCACTATACTTCAATGTGAATGAGAAAGATTAAATGAATACAGATTTGTTTACATAGCACTTCTGATGATTAAAAAAAAAATCAATATATTTTATTATTCTGGATGTACAAAATTTATAATTAGAGATATTATTCAAAACCTAAAACAAGGGTTTTAGTAAGATCGGATGAAGATAGGGCATGAGACGGCCACCTCAGCTGGGGAAGATCTGAGTCAGTGGAAGTGAATCAGCCAGTGCGTCACAATGACGTCACGATCTGTATAAATAGTATCGATGTTAAGATCGATTGCAGGTCCGGATCTCGGAGGCATCTGTTTACATTCACAGTCAGGTATGAACCATTCATTGCTAATACCAGGAAAGCTTTTATTGAATGAGTTAATTGGAAAAAAAGATAACAATTAATCAGCTTGTCAAACAATTTGCGTTTCAATGACGTTTTGAAGAGGTAAAATCTATTTTCATTTGTCAAACTGATTGTGAAATACTATTTTTAAAAGGCAACAAAATATAATGTATAGATATTTTTGGTGCCTTTTATTAATATGTACTAAGACATGATCGATTTGATTACATTTGATTGAATCCAGTGATGTCCAAGTATATTTGTGAATATCCTTACGTTTGAATGTAGTACTTTTGATTATTAGGGTTTACAATATGGCAAAACTTATAAGTGGTATTCCATTATCGTTACTATATTCATGTAAACTTGCGCCATGAATCCCATGAAGCAGTCCACACCCCGAGAACCGAACGGGGGACTAGTTTCCTTCCGGAAAAAAGGATGAATTATTGGGAGAATTTAGAAGATTACACAACACTGAATTAAGAGACCCATACTCGGTCAATATAATTCAAATTAATGCATTGCGGCGTATAAGATGGGCGTATAAGGTTATAGGGCTTAGTATAACGAGCGGATCCCTAAAATGTTAATAAACACTGAATCGACCGGAAACGTAGATGGGAGGATTGTGTTAAAACTAATTTGGTAGACTTAGGCCTTCATTATTATTATTAATATGTTAATTATCCTACAGTTTCGAAAAGGGTTGTAACAGACATAGACTATAGAGAACAATATTTAATTCATGAAAGATTGTACCCAAATACTTTAATTTTTTTTAAAAACATACAAGTAGATCTATTACTATAATCATGGTTGAACCCAGCTGGGGAGGTTTTTCCTTCTCACTTTTGCTCTTCTTCTCTCCTAGTATCTTCTCATCATTTCTGCGTGTCTATGCTTCCTCTCTCCCAACCAACCAGAACCCTTCCGTTTTTCTCTATTTGCCGCAAGAACATTTATTTATTTCAAATATAAGAAGATGGGTTGCGGTCAGAAAAAGAACAATTAGTTTATAACTATTTTAATGTCCGACGTTTCGCCCAACTTTGCAGGGCTTCTTCAGGGCTAAAAAGATCCAAAAACAACAACAAAAACACTGAGAATATTACAACAATAAGATATAATAAGGTAATTTAAGCTAGGATAAATATTATGTAAAAATAAAGTGATTAGAAATTACATATAAATAAAAAGAAGGAAAAAATAAAATATTATCAATATAAAATAAACTTGAATAAACAATGATAAGAATAAAAAATAAGTGAGAATGGCAAGAGTAATTTTTTTTTTAAAAATACGTAAAATATATAGTTAAAAAAGTACAGAAGACGTATATTAAACAAAAACAATACGAAAAAAAAAAGAAAGTAGAGATTAAATAAACGTCTAAAAGAATAAATATAAATAAAAATAATAATAATTATAATAAATGAGCAAAGAACAAATGAGGACCACCTACCTGTTCAAAGGTTGAACAGAAGGTGACAATAAAGCGGAAGGGTGGAGGAGTGGGGAGGACGTGGCCAGCCGTTTAACGGCTGTATTTCTATTTCAAATACGTCGTGTATACAGGAAGTAGTCATAAAGATATGACGAAAAATGAAAAATAATAAGAGAAAGATACAGAAATATGATAATAACAATAACTATAATAATTTTCTAATTTGGGAATAACTAAGTAAAATTAGAATGATACATATCGTTACTAATAATACGAGTATATACTGAAGAAAATATATTTTGGATAGTTAATACAATATAGGATATAATAACAATGATTGTAAAAGAAGTAACCACCAATAAGTAAAACTAAATAAAGAGTACTAAAATAAAAAAAATAAAATGAAAAAAAAATTACAAAGAAATAAATAAGAAAAATAATTAGACAATGATAACAACTGTAGTTTTTATATATCGTGAAAATAATTATTTATTTACACTGATAATAGTAATAGTAAAGATAACAAGATTAACATGAATAATATAAAGTGAAATAAGGTAATTTAAAAATCGGAAGTGAAAGTTTACAAAATAAAATAAAATTATAAGGTGAGATGTAAAAACACGTACATAAAAAGATTAAAAATAAGTAATAAAGTATAGAAATAAATGAAATGTTGTGATAGAATGTTAACAATATAGGTGATGTAATGATAAGTGAACTAAGTTAATAGAAACATGTGAAGTAAAAATTTACAAAAAAACAAAGTAAATGTGAAAGTTACTAAAACATAGATGAATAAATATAAGTGAATGCAGTGATAGATAATATAAGTGATAGAGAGATAACAAATAGGTGAAAAAACAAAAGTATAATTAAAAAATTTTGGTGATGATAATAAAATGAGCGTAAATAATTTAGTCTTAATTAAGTTTAATATATGGCTGTAGGTATGTGAGATACAGTTTTTATCGATTTTTTTGTTAACTAGAAGGGGTTGAAGATGTATATAAATGGATTCTGAGATAAGTCTCTTTTGGAAATTTGGAACAGTGGCTAAAATAGTGGTATGGTCAAAATCAAAAGCATGATTAAGTGTAAGGGAATGTTCTGAAAGTTTGGAAGCAACTGAGTTGTGGGAAGTTATAGATAATTTATGTTGAGAGATGGGTGATCTGAGGTTGTTCTTAGTTTCGCCTATATATATAATTCGTCATATATTGGACCATCTTCTTATATTTAAATTTTTACGGCAACTATATATACATATAATTATTTAGTTCAATTTTTTCCTTACTGTACGCTATCTAGGCAGTCGTTGTCTGTTGTTTTCAATTTCCTTGTTTCCTCTCTCATTTGCTTCACATATCCTCCTACGCTCTTATATTCACGGATTCTATCAAAGAGTTTCTTGTTTAGTCTGCTTTGGTCCATTCTCATCACGTGCCCGTAGAATCTCAGTCTTCTGATTCTGACGGTTTCGAGGTCATTTATCTCCCTGTAGACTCCCTGGTTGGGTCTTAACCCGTAGCCTTCCTGTGTTTTCTTGGGCCCATCGATTCTCCTCATGATCATTCTCTCTATTTTCAGTAATTTTTCCAGGCTAGGGAGATATGTCTCATTCCGTATAAAATTACTGGTTTTATGACCGTGTTGTAATGTCTTATTTTTGCGTTAGACGACCGGTTCTTCTTATTTTTCCAAATTAACTTATGATTGTTTTACAATCATCTTGCAAATGTTTTTCGTTAATGTTACTGACGAATCAAATTTTTGGTAAACTTTTAATATAAGTTTCTTATCAATTACTTATTTTTTATTAGGTACGTTATGAGTCAATATTGATTATGCTTGATATATATATATATATATATTGACTTGCTAATTTATAGTTAATCGATTTTAACAAAAAGGTGGGTGTGACATCTTATGCTGGGTCTCAACGTTTGCCACTTGCCCCAAATACAAGACTTCTACGAATGCTTGATAAACACAGGAAGCGACGAAATTCGGTTTTCACACGTTTGTTTTGTTCTTTTGAGTTTTGTCGGCTATTACATTCGATTTACTCTATTTTTATTATAAACAGGAACAAAATAAATACAAGAGAAATGAAGGGAGACGTAAATATCAGCAAAGTAGGTTGTAGACGATAAATCTTCATAGAAATAATACTACAGAATCTATAGGACCTGAAACCTTCGTTCTAGAATTATATCAGACACTTTTTAATTTAATTACCTAGAAATATAATGTCTTCATAAATATATATTTGTGATATGCTAAACTAAAATTATCTGATAAAGTTAATTAACAAGGTTTTTTTATTTTTTTTATTACGAACGGGCCACTAAGAACCACACGAATATCATTGGTTAGGCTTCTTTGGGAGTCTCGATTTTCTTTCCTCCCATCTTAGTTTTATGATCCTCGACTTCCTTTCTTTTCTATCTTCGTACCTCTCTTTTTCCTGTTCCAATATTGGCAATATTTTTTTGTGTTTCACTCTGTTCCTACATGATAGTCCCATCAAATTTTACCACACCATCAAAAAACTGGGAATAACCTTTGATAAACACTTTCCTGGAAAAGCCATTATCCAATATCTCCCGCCGTACCCTTTCAACTAAATATTTTTGTTCAATCTTTCCTCCTTCATCTTTTTCATGTGCCCATAGAACATCAGCCTTCTGATTCTTATCTCGGTTTGATTTTTCTGTAGATCTCATGAAATTTTCTGCAGCAAATGCCAAAACAACTCACTTTTATATTATTGTTTTTGTTCCCTACTATGGCTCCTGAGCTATTTTTTTTTTTCAGAATTCCTTCATAACTTTTAAAATACACAATTTTTTTTTTATTTCCCTTCTTCGCCATTTCTGGCATACGGAGTTCGGTAGCAGTCGGGTAGGAGCGTATAGCTGCGGGTAGCAGCTAGTGTTGCGCATGCCACTACTACCAATAAGACCTGGTCTACCTGCTACCTGATCTCACAGAACGTACCCTCTATCCTGCTCAATCCACTGAGTAATAGGGTCACCCTATTACGATGGTAATTCATAAAATTAATTAATTAAACTTTAACTTAATTGATTTTTTACAGAAGACGGGAACTATCTTAAAACAGGAAGAGGGAGACTTCAAGATAGTTTAATCGAGCAATATTAAAAAAGCGCCTGAAATTGAAAAACGGCATGAATTGTATGCCGGTTAAATAATTGCTTTGTACGATTCATCTTTGGGATCCCCAGTGACGCCTCTGTCACCCGATTTTATGAAGAGTTGAAGTGCTCCTTATAATATTTCCTTGCTTCCTTTCTCTACCAAGTTATCCAATCCCACCGTCCATCATACATCTCAGATATCCTTCAATTTAAGTCCTCAGTGCATTCCCGCAATATCCGCTCACGGCCCTCAGACTTATATGTAACTGTCCATCGAACCGCAGCCTTTGGTATATCTTTCCTCATCCGTTCCTCTTCCCTATGGAATTCTATTCCTTCCTTTATTCGTAGTTTTAACACCTTCCAATCTTCAAATCTCGTATCTTTGACTATCTTCTGCCCACCCAATTCCAAAAGAATAACAATTGAAAGTTTCAAAAAAGCTTTATATATTTTATGTCTTAGATCTTCGTTCATAATTGTAAATATGTATACTAGCAGAAATTATATCTGTTCATTTATTACTTTTTAGTTTAATTGTATTTGATTTTTTATCTTTTTTTTTTTCTCCTTTTATTTACTATCGGAAGTCATCTTATGTTTTATGATATGACAAGTGGTTTCATTTTATTTGTATTATCATTGTTTTATATATTATGTTAACTATGGTTGTTTAATTGTATATTTTTAAATTCACTGTATTATTTTATTGTACAACATCTTGTAATTTCATCTCTATTTGTAATTTACTCTAAGGCTGTGAAGCATAATTTTGACGCCTGTAAATTATTCTAAAGGGATCATTCCCAGAATAAATAAAGATTATTCTTATTCTTATTCTTATTATTATTATATGATAATATAATTAAGATTTAAACATAAAGAACGAGTGTACCAACACAAGGTAGTTTAATGATGAGTATTTTGGGTGTTTATCTTTTTTGCTATATCTTCATTATTAATAATAACGATGAAAAAACTGTTAGATGGAAAAAGACATATATAGTAATATTGTGATTAATAAGATAGATAGTGTAATATATTATGAATATGAAGTTTTCAATTATAGTAATATTTTTCCAATTTTAGAACAATGATAGTTATATTAATAAAATGATTTATATGGAATAATGGTGAAATTGTTGATAATTATATGTTGATTTTAGATACTGATTTGACGGTGAGTCCGATACGTTGCACAGGGGTGAAAAGTGTAAAAAAAAACTCCAAAATGAAATGATTTGATACATCTGAGTGTGGTTTCTTACACTCAAATACCTATAAACCAATTCAACATAATAGGTTCTCTTATCAAACATATTTTGTGAGCTGTAAACCTTATCTTACAGACGTTATTTCGGCATTGGCAAAGTGAATTTTAACTGGTTTTTGTTATTTAGTTTTAAACTATCAAACAAAAAATATTTCGGCTAAGTCAATACCAACAAAAGTTAGTGTACAAATTGTAGTTTTTCCAAAATAAATTTGTTCTTGAAATATTTTTTTTTTATTTCTATGGCCACTTCCAATTTAACACTGGAAAAATTTGGTTTTTACAAATTTTTGATAGACCTGAAAAAATGAACTTCATTGACCTTTGTGATGAGATTATTTTCCTATAAAAGTATACGTGCATTATTCAGCACCTTGAATAATAAAGTAATTCATGATAATTACTGAAGATTTAAACAATTTAGAAGTTTTTGCACAAAAACTGCAAACTCTACCATTGTGCGTCATCAAAATGATAATTGAAGGATGGCCAAGAGTTTTGAGTGTATTTTTGTTTTCCAGAAATGGTTATATATATAGATATAATCCTTAGAAAAAATTGATTTTTTTTTTAATGGTGATACACTCCATTTCGGTATTTTATACAGTCGTATCCATGAACAGAGCTTGCGATGTATTTAAAGACCCAACTCTATCTTTTCTCTCTGCATTTTAAGTTACTTTTCTAAAAATTGCTCTCGAAAAATTATTTCCATTTTTTAAAAAGTCATTTACATAAAACATTCGGACTTTTAATAGCATTTCATGTTTGTCCTTGCATGTCATGGCCTCCTCGCGTTAAGTCTAAATACCGCGATGCCTGATAACGAAAGTTCTCGCTATTGTAATCCCACCTAGCGGGGAGCGGATAGGCTCTCTCAAGGATAATCATATAAGTATATCTCTGATTAACAGAAAGTAGCTATATTATTATTCGATATAACAACTAATGAGTTACATGAATAAAAATACCTAAAAAGGTAAAAATAAGTACTTGGAAAAATGGAGGGTGTAAAAGTGCTAAGAACTTCTTTTCAAAATAAATTACATTACTTTAATATTTTCTTTTAAAGTTCACCAAAACCTTGACTTATTGATTGTTCCAAGGAATGACGGTTAATATTCCCAAGAGTTATCCAAATATTTTGTTTCATTCGTATTTATTTTGAGACCTACTTCCTTACTAGAGTTTATCAACGTAGCATTATTTATTTTTTTCATAGCTTCTTCGTCCTCACACAACAATACCAAATCTTCAGCATACCCAAGTACTGATATTTTACCACCCAAAGTTAAATCACATTTTTAATATCGTATTCTATCTAGTACTAGATTAAATAAGATAGGTGATTATTTTAAACCAGGTTGAACCTCAAACTTATCTGAATAATTATTACCGATTCTTATCTAATTAAATGTTTCGGTCATGTACAGCCATACTAGATTTACTAACTTCTTTGGTATTGCCTGTTCAATGAAACCATAAACAGCTTCTTACCGTCAGCAGTATAAAAAAAGGCTTTTTGAAATTTATTGCCTTTATTTAATAATCTAAATTTATCAATAAATAGTTTAAATGCTTATATCATAAAGAAAGTAATAATAACATAACACTGACTTGGAATATATGGCACTAAAACCTTTTATTAGCTAACTTGAACAGCTCGCAGATTTCTCTATTAAAACACCCAGATATCGGAAGCGTTAATTTTCTCTCAAGAAATGTCTTTTTGTCACGTCATCATTTTGTATACATAAGGATAAGGGATAATTGTAGGAGAAGCACTCTAAAAGAGCGTAGAAGGGATAAGGTTCACATCTGGAAGAGAACAGTAAACAGACAGGAATAGTTTCCAGTCGAGGTTAGGTTTTTCAGTTTACATATATCATAAACAACAGCCTCGCCAAAGAGGTCACAAACGATAATTTATACTTACTGTAAGAGGTAGTTAAGTGAACAACATGCAAGTTCTGTTTAAATATTTAGTGAATGGTGAAGTAGCAAATAAATAAACTTAAAGTAATAATAAACAGAATTTATTTCACGTTACCATATACATCGTGAAAAAATGTAACTTATTTCAAACTAGGGTTGGGTCATATAAGATGATCGTAATTCTCACCCCATCAAATGACATTTACCAATCCTCGTAAACCAGTCCTGCCCTACAGTAGCCTTTAATAATATCCCACTCATTCCTGTCGAACAGATCTGCTACCTAAGACTACATCTGGACAAATGACTGGCATGAAATCCTCACACAATACTGAAAAAACAGGAAACTGCACGTCAATTGTGACTATTACAACATTTACTAGACAAACGGTCTAAATATCCATTCTACTACAGAAGGCAGATCTACATGACTGTAATAAGGCCAATCCGGACATATGGAGTTGAGCTTTGGGGCTCCACTAAACCTTCGGATTCCTCTTGTATACAATCCTCATAATCCAAAATCCTCAATTCTCCTTACTATGTCACAAATAAAATCATCCATAAATACCATAATTTTCTGTTATGTTATGTAACCAATCTAACCAAACAGATATCAACTCTTCCATAATAAACTCCCAAACCACCCAAAACCACTTGTTTCTAAGCTTGTTTCCTCTTCCATTCCTAGCAATCCTCCGAGGCGCCTGAAAAAAAGAATGCTACGAGATCTATTGTAAAAACGTTATTAGAGTGCTACCAATGGGCAGTTTCTCTACATGCCTGTATCATGCTATTATGATCTTACATCAAATTTACTGGATGCATTATTATGTACAGTTATAAATGTCAATAAAGATATAATAAAAGATAATACTATTAATTCTGAGTAACTTTTTTGCATTAAGTGGAAAATGCTTAAAATTATGTTTACTGTTTTTATTTTTTTAATAAACAACTTTTTCCTTCAGAAACAATTATTTATTTGTATAAAACACCATAATCTTATGTTTTCCTTCAAAGAAATTACTTTTTTACTAACTGTTCCTACACAACATTAATTGAAAAATTGACCCATTTAATTCAATTTTATATTCACTCCTTTGGGATCCTTAAAGTTCACATTAAAATGAGTTTGAACAGAACGGAGAAAAAAACACGAAATTCTCAAGAACTAGATATATTAAATTATTAGAAATAACATTTACTACGACTTCTAGTCTCTTCACTTTTGGGATTAAATGAACAGTTTAACAGATATTTACATTAAGTTGCGACATCCCTAATCCGCAACCACTATCTTCATTTTTGCTAGGAAGAAGAGCAGGACAAATATAATTTTTTTTTTGGACTTATTTATGATAGAAGATTAACATAGGGCCCACACGTCCAAGACAAAACGTGAAACGCTGAATTTCTGACTGAGACAATTATATTCCATACTACACACGTCCTGAATTATCTCTCAGATAGAAACTTGATATATTATTTAAAAACTATTTACTAAAACCCATGAAAATGGACTTCTGGCCGCAAAAACGACATGCATCATAATTTTTAAGAGTGGCAACTGATTCACCACTCTACGTGTCCAACGAAACCATTCACACCGATCCACGCATTCCGACAGTAACAAACTACATTCGTATGACTTACAAACGGTTTCACGACAAGTTACACGGACATTTCAATAAATTTGTACTACAGATGGTAGCAAATTATATCCATGACGTATCTCGGCCTAGGCTGAAGAGGAGTTGGATGAGGGACCAACTAGCCTGATCAAATAGTTCACCTGAACGTCAGGAGGATGCACTCCGCTGGGCGCTGTCTCCCTCATCCCAATGCATGCCATACCTAAATATTACAGATTGTCAATTATTTAGTACAAGTAAAAATAAATAAAAAATAATATTTATGAATATTTTGCAAATTTTATATAAGTTTAATATTCGCTACTATTTGACCTATTTATTTACTCAAAATAAATAAATTCAAAGCTAAATTCACTTTGAAAAAGTTTATAATGATCTTCTACGTAGGAATAGCAAATTCCCTGCTTTTTGCACAAATGGAGTCCTAAAATGGTGATTTTATGGTTTTCCGAAAGAAAAAAAAAATAGTGTTTTCGGAAAACTAAAACTATAGCTCAATTTAAAACGTTAAATTTTAGTCCCATTAATTCTTAATCTTTTATCCTTAACAATCCCTGATAATCCTCCGAGGCGTCTGAAAAGAAGATGGCACGGGACCTTCTAGTTTAAATTAATGTTTGAAGTACCACCAATGGGTGGTTCCTTCCCAAGATTTTCAAGTGTATATGAAACATACTACATATTTACCTGTTGTATTATTTTGTACAGTTGTAAATTACAATAAATAAATAATAAAAAAAAAAAAAAAAAATTTTAGTAAATGTATTTTACTTTAAAAAAATGTTTTGTGCATAATGTTTTCTGTGTGAAATATAGTATTAATGACTATCCTAGCATCAAACTAGTTTGAGCATAGAATAAAAAAATACAGTGTAAAATAAACTACCTAAACTCAAATAAACTTTCATAAAAAAAAAAAAATTAAATTAAATTAAAGATTTTCCGATTTTCCGATTTATTTGCTCAAAATTAAGCTAGTTAAATTCACTTTGAAGATCTTCGCAGGAAAAGTAGTTTTCATGATTCTCTTATTTGTCAAAATTCAATCACAAAATGATATTCTTGTTTAACGAAATTAGCGTGGTTCGTAGGTAGAATTATAACCTATAAATACTAACAGTAGGTATTTTCAGTAACCCTGAAATCAGCTTCCAAATATCGATTTGATAAGAATTCCTTTATTTTTTTTTTATTTATTAATTTGAGAGTTTTATCTGTAAATGTCATTGTTATTTTTAAATTAAAACGTCGATAGTTGTTAAATAATGCACTTGAGTTGTATTTGAGTCATAGTAACAATGTCATTTGACCATTAAGTGTTGGTGTTATTTTATAATGTATAATAAGGTTTAATA
>NW_027106657.1:371072-371857 GCF_000696795.3 Halyomorpha halys
TATATATGGCAACACAAACTCAGACTCGACTGAGGACTACTAATTTATTGACTATAGATATGAAAAAATCTGATGAATCCCATCATCAGACAGCAGACTCAACCTAAATCCAAATTTTCAGGCGAATCCCTTTCCTCATTCCCCTCTTAAAAGGCATTAAAAGGGATAATTATAGTCACCAACCCACTATATACAGCCCTTTAGATCCAGGAGGATTAGAAGAAAACCACTGTTACCTTGATCGCCTGGAGAAGGCGTTCGGACTATCCCTTACCATCACTCATCATTAGAAAAGTCCCTCCCTCGCCGCTCATGATCAGACGGTGAGTAAGCGCCACAATGCGGCCACGCACACAGCGGATCCCACCATCTGTCCTAAAATGCCCTTCAAACTATAAATGGATCTCACTCTTATGTTTTATTGCAAGTGTATGAATTGTATTTGCTTAAAATTGTGACAATAAAAGGAGGGTGGGCAAAAAAAAAAAAAAAAAAAACTTCATGTATTAAAATAATTAATACGGTAACAATATAACCATATATGGTAGTTCGATGAGTTCAAAGATAGCTCTACAGCCGGCGAAGAAGATTTGTACGGAGATCACCAAGAAACTGGAGTAGAAAGGTGCAAGAATATACCAGCAGAGCGATTTTCTTTTCCCCCCAGCCAAAAGAAAATATAGCTGGTTATGACTAACAATCCCATTTGACCATTAAGTGTTGGTGTTAATTTATAATGTATAATAAATCTTCCATAATAAACTCCCAAACCACCCAAAACCACT
>NW_027106657.1:371907-399569 GCF_000696795.3 Halyomorpha halys
CTATCAATGAAAATATTATTATAATTAATAAATATATTGGAAAAACAAGTGGTGGGGACTTTATGATTAAGTGGATAATATAAAATAAGTAGTATATGATTTTTTTTCCTTGTTTCATCGCTTTGGTTATGTTATTTTTTTTTCTTCTTTCTATACATTGTTAATTTTTTTTGTTAATCCCTCTTTTTTATCTTCCTTCTTTCTTTTCTTTTTTTTTCTTTCAATCCAATTTAACTTTCCTCTTTTTTCACACTTTTTCCCTCTTCAACACAAATAGAACATACCTGAAATTCAAAATATAACTAATATTCATTTTAAATAAATATGAATATAAACTCATAATATGTATGTCAGATAATTGATAAATATATTGCTATATATTGCTGTATATATATATATTTAAATATCATTACTTTAATCATTAAAGTAAATGCTATGACAGTTGGAAGATCAGCTAGTCAAAAGTTTAAAATCAATAAGACTAAAATTGTTTATAGTAGATTAAAATTTATTTTGTTGACATTACCTGATGAAAACTTTGATAGGACTTTTGAAATCTTTGTTGCATTGCTAATAAAGATATGAGAATCTGTCAGTCAGGTGATACCACCTGGGCCCTGTTTCATAATAAAGTACAAACTAATACTATTAGTCTTGTAGATTTATCTTAATACAATTACACCGACTTTTACAATAGTAACTTGTACTTTTGTATTTTTTAATTCCTGTAATATCACTAATAGTCATCTCAATTATGAAAAAAATAAATATTAGAAGTATTACCACACTAGTTTCTACACTTGTACTATGAACTAATGCTATTAGCATTCATTATGAAGCAGGGCCCAGGAAAACTGGTAGCATTAAAAAAAATAATTTTATCATTCGCAGCTCCATATCTCTATAACTACCTACAAAACTAAAATATATTCATGTAAAATAGTTTCCGACATATACTTGTTTAGAAAGAAAAATTTCATAAAAAATCATTAGTTAGTTAAATTATTATAAAATAAATATTAAAAATACATAAAGATATAATATAAATAGCTAATAAAGCAGTGCCACAATTATATATAATTTTCTTAAAATTTTGGCATTATTCGCCTTTTCCGTGCTGAAATGTCACAACCTGATTGGCTATGGCTTGCCAGCATCTCCCCCCTCTCGTAGTTTTGATCCTGGGTGCGCCCTAGCCGAAGTGAATAATGTGTAAATATCTTTCTTGAAACGAGTGAGAATCCTGCTATTGAAACAGTAAGATATCTGGAATTCCCCAAGATCGCCGCCTTACCTGGAATCACCATATCAACATCAAACTAACTCAAACTTATGCAAGGTTAGCAATGCTATATCCTATCCTAAACAGAAATTCAAAACTAAAACCAGAAACAGCTGTTCTTATATTCAAAACAATTCTCAGGCCACTGCTGATGAACAGCTATGAAGTCTGGGGAGCGACATCCTTTACGAAAAGGAAAAAAACTACAATCTTTTCAAAATAAACTCCTAAGAATTGCAGTTAATGCTCCTTGGTTCATAAGAAATAGCCAATTGCATCGCGAATAACATATTGAGTCAATAGAGGATTACATCAAAAAACGGTTCATGAAGTTTCACTCCCAGTTGCCGACAGTTAAAGGAGCAGTGACCTACAACTTGGGAAACCCAACCTCAACTCGAAAACTGAAGCCCAGACTACTGCAGGTCATTCTGTTATAATAAAAATAAAATTAATTCATAGTCACACTACCTCTATTTTACTTTTTATTATTTTTTTTTTCTATTTTCTTTTCTCGTCCCTTTTTCAAATTAACTTGTTTCTTTTTACTATTAGAGGGCAATTGTTTGTTTTATTTAAGTGTACCAATATCATTATTTTTTGTTATTAATTTTACTTTTCTCTTTTATTAAGAAGCATTCTTCTTATCTATTTATTTTTTTTCTTCTTTTAATAATAACATTGTACATAGTTAGGGGTGTCTTTTGTACTCCCCATAATCAACTATTGAAAAAATATATATATAATATAACGGTTATATGAGCCATGTAAGCCCCACCAGAACGATCTGGTATAAAATAAAATATGTAGTAAACGAGTGAGGATTAATACATAACTGAAAGTAGTTTATTAAGTAGAATTTGTATGACGCGTGCGCTGCACTAGATTAATTTATCTTCCTATATTTAGAAAGATCTCTCTCTCTCTCTCTCTCTCCATATATATGTATATATGTATATCTATAACAGAAAGAATTACTAAAACACACGAGTCATATTTGAATAATATTAAAATACGACCTTGAACGCTTATTTGTGGAACGTGTTTGACATTACTGGTTTAAAATATTATTAAGCTCTTGCTAATCCTGATGGAACAAAGGATTATCCTCGAGAGAAGCTCCTGTGAAATTCCGTGCTAAAGTAATTCAAAACTGGGTTAAAATATTTAAATGGTTGGTTATATTTTGTGTTCAGAGAGACCAAGTTCGAGATTTAATGAAACAACAATGTTATATTATTTAATCTTAATAAAGAGTTGCTGCATTATTGATCATAGTTTACATTTGTTTTTTATTTTATTTAATTATTTATTTAGATAAGTACATCCAAATGGTCCGACCGGATGACAACATCTATTGGTCTATGCCAAAATAACATTGAAGAAGAAATGATAAACATAAATGAAATTTTAGTTAGTTACAATTTTGATTATTAGAGCGCTCTGGAGACTACTACGATTTATAGGTCAGAACAGTACAATATGTATTGTTATTATTAATTATTGTATAAATTATTAATACAATAATTAAGTTTTAGCGTTAAAACTAATAATTCATTGAACAAAATACAACTAAATATAAAATACTTGAATGAAAATAAAGTAAAACATAAAAATTGAAAGAATTTATGACGTGAATAACAATGATACAAATTTACAATTAATAAATTAATAATAATGAGCTAGTGAATCGGTAATAAGAATGACTACAAATAAAAATATAATTAATAATATAATATAAAAAAGCATAAAATATATAATATTATATATGCACACAATAATTTATTCAATATGTGACATGATATTTAATACAAGAATAGAAAAAAATAATGGAATATTAAAACTAAAAAGCAGCTAAAGGATACAATTAAAGAAAATAATATAAGAATACGATGAAAATAAGGATCTAAATAAATAATATATAAAATTAAACATAAAACATATAAAGCTAATTTTAATCGTGATATAATGAAGTCAGTAACAAAACTACTGGCAGATTTGGTTATAAAAAATTCGTATTTTTGATCAATATGGAAAAAAAATAAGAAATAAGTAAATGGTTAGTAGTAGAAACTGATTATTTCGTGATACACATATCAATTACAATAAATTCAAATCGTGGCATGGTTTGCTTATACTCGTAAAATAAATTTATAAATGTATTTATTTCCAACTTACTTTAACAAAATGTCACCACAAGTGTATAATCCGGCCAGGCCTGTTCTACGGATAGTACAAGAGCCGGGAAGAAAAAAAGGCAGTTATCTCACCCCAATTTTGGTTACTTTAATGAAAACTATGTATAATTAATAGTCAAAATTGATGAGTCTGCCAAGTATAGGTAGGGGGTATAAAAAATGGCGGCTGTTTCAAACAATAAAGATACATTTTAGAAAGAAAATCTCTAAATATTTATATGATTTTATTAAGTATATGTTTATTATAATACATTCATAAGTGACAGAGGATGTTTGTTTTTAATAAAAAATATTAAAACATGAATATTCTAGCATACATTTGCCAAAATACTTCAAGAAAATAATAACTTTGATGTTCATCTATGAGCTAAGAAACCGATAAGTCGTGAAGACAGCTTTTTCAAATATATAAATATTGATTTGAATTATGTTATATTTAGAACCAGGGGTTCTAAATTTATTTTAAGCCAACTGGGGCAAAATCGCCTTTTACACTCTTGCCTTTGTGTTTACCTTACATTAAACTCAAATCAAAAATGTAAGCCTTGATATATTTTAAGACAAATAAAGCCATCACCATTAAAAAAAAATTAGTCAGTTTTAGTTGTGTTCTAACAAATGTTATCGAAATGATGAATAATTTAATTTTTAAAATCCTGTTAAGAAATGTACTCTAAGAATTAATTGAAAATCAAGGATTGACAGAGTTCTTTCGGAAAAAATTTCATATGCACAATTAAAAATGCACATAAAAACTACAACCCCTAAAACGATAAACGTCATAAACTACTTCATTTATAATCTTAAAAATTTCTTGAGACTGGTTAATAATGTTCAAACAAATAAAATTTTATCCATTTTAGTCTCAAAACATTTTTTATTCCTATAAGTCCGACGTTTCGGCCATCCTCAAGGACAATCTTAATACAATTTTAGAACGGCCTTATTTAAAAAACAACTTTATGCAGGATATTCTGCCCAGACCATTTATATCAGTCCACAAATTACCCGAATTAGTCAATAGTTCACATTAAATTAAAAATTTAAACTATTTATCACAGTCCAGCTTCTTTGTTAAAATTTATGACAACAATGACAACGAATGTTGACTGTGATAAAAAGATTTTATTTTTAATTTAATGTGAACAATTGACTAATTAGGGTAATTTGTGGACTGATATAAATGGTCTGGGCAGAATATCCTGCATGAAGTTGTTTTTTAAATAAGGCCGTTCTAAAATTGTATTAAGATTGTCCTTGAGGATGACCGAAACGTCGGACTTATAAAGGAATAAAAAGAGTTTTGAGACTAAAATATAAAATTTTATTAATTTAAACAAGTCATAAACTACTTTACAGTTTATCTAAAATATCTAAAATAAAATAAAAATCTGAGATATTCCCTGAGAAATAGATTTCCCACAATTAATTTACTAAACACTGATTTTTCAGTACATATTTTATGAAATGTTGCAGTTAAAAAAAACTGTATCTTGGGAAGTTTTGAAAGAAAACAGCTCTTTTAGGGAGGTAAGCATATTTTAGCATATTTTCACTACTTTAAAGGATGTTATATTAGGTTTTGTAGTGTTGTTGGTAGTTTTAAAGATATGGAGATCTTAATAACGCCAAGATAGCTGACCGTGAATAATATATATACTCCTATGAAGAGAAAATGTTTGGGGGTGCGGTAAGAAAATAACACAAACAAGTTGAAAGAACTTATTTAATAATGCCTACGTTTCGGTCAGAATTTCTAACCTTAATGACGGTTAAGAACAAAGAACAAGATAACTACCAATGAAGACAGAAAATAAAAAGAGAAAATATATATAGAATGATTAATGTAAATAATTGTGCAGAATGAAATTATTATTAATTTTCATTAAACTATTTGATTTAATCATTCTGTACATATTTTCCTTTTTTATTCATTGGTTGTTACCTTGTTGTTTGTTTTGTGCCCTCATAGTACAAGAGCCCAATAGGACACAAAAATTAGTTTTTTCACTCCAATTTGTTATTACTTTAATGAAAACTATGTATAATTACTAGTCAAAATTGATGAGTCTGTCAAGTATACGTAGGGGGAATAAAAAGTGGCAGCTTTTCAAAACGTTAAAAATGATTAATTTTTCATTCGGAGCTATATATCTTTAAAACTACCAACAAAAATTTAAATTTAAGAGAACATCATTTAAAGAAGAGTAAATTTGCTAAAATATTAGCCCTAATAGAGCTATTTACGTTCAATAGTTCTCGAGATATAGCTTTTTAAAAAGCAATATTTCAAAAAAATGTACAGGACTTACTGAAAGATCAGTAGTTAGTGATTTTATTTTGAAAAATCTATATCTCCAAAACCATTTGACGTACAGATGTCTATTAGCACTCAAATTAAAGCTAGTTTAATGGACTATGAAGTAGTGAAATGCGTTTATCGTCGTAGGAGTTGTAGTTTTCATGATATTTGCTAAAATAAGTTGATCTGACAAATCTTCATTTGCCAAATTTATATTCATATGCGAATATCATAAAAATTACTATACCTACGAAGATAAGTGTCATAAACTACTTTATAGTAATTTAAATTTCCTTAATTTTTAGTGCTGGCAGACATATGTGCGTCTTATGGATCTAGAGATATATATTTTCAAATATCAAACATTTTGTACGAACAACTAGAAATTAACAGTTTGTGAATTTATTTTGTCAAATATCATAAAAACTACTACTCCTACAAAGATAAACATTATTAAATATTTTGTAGTAAATTTAATTAGCTTTAATGTGAGTGCTGACAGACATCTGTACGTCCTATGGTTTCTGAACTAAGGTTTTAGAAAACTCAAACTTATTGTCCGAACAACTATAAATCAATTTATTTTAGGAAATATCATGAAAACTACTATTCCTATAAAGGTAAAGGTCATTAACTACTTTATAGTACGATAAACTAGCTTTAATTTGAATGCTAATAGATATCTATACGTCACATATTCCCTGAGAAATAGATTTCATCAAATAAATTGACTAACTACTAATCTTTCAGTACATTTTTAAGAAATATTTTTATAACTATATCTCGGGAAGTATTGGATGTAAATAGCTCTATTATAGCTCATATTTAAAAAAAAATTTACTCTTCTTTAAATAATGTTCTTTTAGATTTTCTAGTATTAAAGATAGTTTTTAAGATATAGAGCTCCGAATGAAAAATTAATGTTTTTTACGGTTTTGAAACAGCCGCCATTTTTTATTCCCCCTAACTATACTTGGCAGACTCGTCAGTTCTGAATAGTAATTATACATAGTTTTCATTAAAGTAATAAAAAAATTGGGGTGAAATAACAGCCTTTTTTTCTTCCCGGCTCATGTACTATGATGAAGGCTAGAAATTCTGGCCGAAATTTTGGCACTATTAAATAACTTCTTTTCACTTATTTCTGTTATTTTCTAACCGCACCCTCAACCACCTTTTTTTCATATATGAAAAATTATTTTTTCAGCATTTTGAATCAACCACTATTTTTTAATTCCCCTAACTAGAATTGACAGACTCATCAATTTTGACTAGTAATTATACATAGTTTTCATTAAATTAATCAAAAACTAGGGTTAAATTAGCAAAAGTGTGTTTTCTCCTCTCGGGCTCTTGTACTAAAAGGAATAGCGAAAGTTGTCCTAGTGGATATATTTGTTTTTAGGCTTACCATAATAATTTCATAATACTTTTGTATTGTTTGTTATTTTCTAATATCGTAAATAATTTATTTAAATAGTAAATCGTTGAATTTATAACGATTTTTGATGGTTTAAGGACTTCTAGAAAGTGAAAATTGCGTATAAATTAAAGTACATGAGCTCCCAATGGAAGTAAATGCTTGATCACTAGGAGAGCGAGGTAGTGCTCTAATGGAGTATTGTTTACCAAATCCAGGGCGCCACCATCCCACGTCGGGTTCAGCTCACCGGGGGGGGGGGGGCGTAGGTGGTTCCTGGTAGTAATAATCTCCTCTTGTCTGCTCTACCTATTTCCACATCCCGATTTAATACTGGACTTATTTACTTATTATACCCATCAGGGTAAAACTCGTGTAGGTAGTCAGTTAAAAATATTTTTAACAATTAAACGTCCGGCATTGCTCACGAATAAATCCTTGCTAATTTGTTTTAATTTATATACGTTTATGACGAGGATAATTATATTTCATATAATAATTTGTGTTACACATTTTTAATAAGTATTTAATTTTGTAGTATTATATTACTTTCTCACTATTAAACGTTGATAAGCTTTATGTTCATGTAGGTGTTGAAAAAAAAATAATATACTTCGAATCGAAAATACTTTGGGGGTTCGTATGGGTTGGTACGTAGTTGGTCCCTTATCGATTTTATCAGACAACGTTAACTACTTCCAATCACGCATGCGTAAACATATTTTCGGCGGCAGACCTGTGTTTTGAAAACTTCTCTTCCGATTTTGTCCAAAATGTTCTAATATAAATTTCATCAGATGCCGTTCGATCCTTTAGTGGTCGCATGCGCAGATGTATTTTCCTTGGCAGCTATATTTCGAAAATGGTTCGTCCGATTTGGCCTAAAGTTCGAGAATATTTGGAGTTTAGCATATCATTAATTTAAAAACGGCTCGTCTCGTAGATTTCATTCAAATCACTAACCTTTAATTATTGCGATACAAATATAAATAAATCATCAATAAAAAATGGAAAATTTCCAGATAAAATCACTTTAGTATACCTGAGGGTAAAAGAAGGTTTGAGCACTTTAAGTATGTATTTTTATATTTGTACGTGTTAATCAATATTTTATTCTGTAGGAGGGTACGAAAAAAATTCCAGAAAAAATTAAGCACAAGCAAAGCGGTCACTCCCCCCACTCGACATATAAACGAAGCGCAACTTAGCGTCTGCGACTCTTTGCACACAGAGGACGTACATCAATAAACCTTATAACACCTCCGGGTAAAAGAAGGATTAAACATTGAAAATACTTTTTATGTTTATATTTGTACCTACTTAAAATTTTTCCAGAGGACGGTACGAAAACAAAATCCTGACAAAATTGAAATTCCCATCCACAGATAAATTTTTGCAGTGATTTTATATTTTTGTGAAAAAAAAAAAATACATTCGGTTTCTCTTTCAATGATCTTAAGGTAGCAAAAAGTTTCAAGTTCATGAGAAAACAATATGTATTTGTTAATTGGAAATAATCATTTTGAAATAGAATCACATACTGGTAACATTTTTTTTATTTATGTTCTTGAAGAGAAGATAGAGTGACTTATAAAATTGTGACATCTGAAAATTGTGAATGCGAATATGAGTGATATTAACAAAATGGACCAACTTCCGTATTATCCCTGAAAGAATGCTGAAATTAGTTGCCAACAAATTCTCAAGTGGTTTTTGAGATTTGTCTATTCACGTTTTTGAACTTCTTCTTGTAACAAAATAAACTTTGAGGACTTAAGACTTTACTTATGTAATACCTTATTGATTTTATATATAAGAAGATGGTCAGGGTTGCGGTCAATAGTGAAACAAAAATAGTTTACAACTATTTATTTTCCGACGTTTCGCTTCACTTTGCAGGGCTTCATCAAGGCTAAAAGATACAAAATGATACAATGATAAGAATAAAAAGTGGCGCGAAACGTCGGAAAATAAATAGTTGTAAACTATTTTTGTTTCTGTTTTGACCACAAACCCTGACCATCTTCTTATATATCAATTTTTACGGTCAACTATATATACATATATACTTATTGTTTTTAGATTAGCCTAATACTTCTCTTTCAATACTCCCTTCCACAGTCTTCATGGTACAAAGCGTTACAGGTAAAAAAAAAATATTACAAAACTAGAATTGTTAAATTAGAAACATAAATAAATATACAACTTTGTTTCGGTGTATTATAATGAAGAACTGGTACAAATATTCCATTTTCATGTATTATGTATGTAATTGATGTTATTTTGTTTGAGGAAGGGTTCGAAAAATATCCAGACAGTTGAGAAGGGAAAAAAATTGAAACAGATAGTTGAGAAGGGAAAAAAAGAGAAATAGTGGGGAAACTTTGATGACCCATGTACTAGGCAGACATTTTTTCTACTTGCGTTAAAAATAGAGAATTTCCTATCATAATTTCGAAAGGTTTTTTTTTTCGATTGAAATTAAAAATCTAAATTTTCAATCACGACAGACGACCAGAAGTTTATTTTATTCAAGAAAACCCCTAAATTTTTAATTTCATTCTTTTCATCTTAAACCTCTCAAATAATAAAATAAATGTATTGTACTATTAGTTCATCTTTATTATTTTGTCTATCTAGGAATCCTATGAACTCTCTATAAGTATCCGATAGTGATATTAATGGTTAAGGAAAAGAAATGAGGTCAAAGATGTAAAAGATAAAAAAAGACCATCTTAAAGCCGTTCAATTAATCACAAATGTGAAAAGAACAGAAGTTATGTCATTTCAAATAATTTGGTATATCTGTAATGAAAATCCATTCAGCCGTTTTCGAGAAATTTGTGCTTCTTTCTCTGTTCTGCTCAGACTTTTGTCAATGTGAATATTAAAAATCCCAAAATATATTTCTAAAAAGTAATAACAATAATAACAAAGGTCTAACGCAGCTAAAGGTTCGATGCCAACACCACCATCTACATACACCAGTCCAGTGACGCCTCTTCAAAACCAATGCTACTAAATCAGTATTAACGCCATCCTCCCATCTACGTTTCCGTCTACTCCTCGGACGTTTACCAGTCGGTTAAGTGTTTATTAAAATTTTAAGGATCCACTCGTTACTAAGCCCTAAAATATAAAAAGTAGAAAGTAAAAAAAAAAAAAAAGAAAAAAGTAAGGAGTGAATATAAAATTTAATTCAATTTTAAATAAATATTTTCTAGGTATAGTCAATAAAAAATTAATTTATTTTTAGAAAAACATTAAAGGATAAAGTTTGATAAAATAAATAATTGTTTTTGATGAAATGGAAAAAGTTGTTTACTAAAAAAAAGAAAATAAAAAACGTAAATATTATTTTTTAGAATATTTAATGTTTACAACAAAAAAGTGACTAAGAGTTCATTGTAATTAACAAAACTAATATCAAAAACAAAATGTGAGCAAGTTTTGAGTAACGTTTAACTTTTTTTTCTAATCTCTCTCTATGTCATGGAAGCCTACCCCTTTCATTACACTACTTCCTCTAAGATTTACAGATAGTTTTGTAAAGTGGTGTAACAGCCGAATCAGTTGTCATGACAAAGAGGTTGGATAAAATGGATTAGCCACTGCCACAATTATTATCAACATTTTGATTTCTCTTTTATATTTATTTAAAGCCATTTATTTTTAATTATTAATTTTCTGTTATTATTATTTTACAGCTAGTTTTTACATTCCTGCTGATCAACTGTAGTTGTTTATTAGCTCTTGAAAAGTGTTGTTTATAGTTTCTGAGTTTAGTGTATTATTGACCTGTACTGTTTTGGAACTTCCATTGGTCCCTCGATCTGGTTATTAAAAAGTATAGAAAGAGGTTTTTACATCATTTCCCTCAATAAACTCACTGAACTTATTTAAACAAATATCTAGTAAATACTTAATGATTTTAGATCTTGAATATATGATGGATCAAAGGGTGATGTTCAGACCACTTTTGATCATTGCCTTAATTTGATAAATTTATTAAATAAAATTCAAATTCACTTTCCTCTCTTTAATTACCTCCATTTTACCATTGATTTTACTCCTTACAACCTTAAATCATGAACAATGTATTTCATGCGTAAATGTACTTCAAAGTCTACAATAGTATACAAATCGTAAAAACAACTTATTGTTAGCAGAAGTAATTGCTACCTACTGCACTGGCAACCTCTTTGGATTATAAATAACAAAGTCTGTTTACATTACCTATTATATTACAGTGTGTGCAGTGTATAATTCTATTTCTTTTTTCTTCACCTATCAGTTCGTCTACCTATCTTCGGTTTATTTTACCTATATCTGCATCTTTTATCATCTTCATCATGTTCACCTATGTAACTTTTATCTCTTTCATATCTGTACATTTTCACCAAAGCAAATACCTCATGTTTTCTTTATTCATATTCTGTTCTATAACTCACAAACTCAGCAATAGTAATCAACTTGTACTAAATAATATCGTAATGATATCTACCATTATTATTTATTAATTTTTTTTTATCCAGAGCTCTGGATAAATTAATTTTATGTTTAGTTGTTTAAATTAATTTTCCTTTTATTGTTTCAATATATTTTTATCTTTCAAAGAAGCTTTCCTATGTCTTTTCTTTTATCAAGCATTTTATTACTTATCATTTTCCTGTAGTTTGCTACCTTTTATGTTTTCTTCTATCTTCTATATTATTCAGTTGTATATTAAATATTGTTTTACTTTATTCTTTTATTGGCGACGCCATCACTGGAAGAGCAGAGGAAAGGAGTAGAGGAGAATGTGGGGGCAAGAACTGGGCGTCATTGCTAGATCCTAAGAGGCGCCCTCCATTGACTTTACCAAGAGCGGTGTCAGTGGCGTGCTTCAGGTTGGCTACTGGACATGACTATTTGCGGCACCACCTGAAGAGAATAGGAGTGACTGAGTCTTCGGACTGCGTCCTGTGCGGAGTTGGTGAGATGACTGGCGATCGCATATTTACAGCGAACTTGACTACAGGCTAAACTTTACTGGGCTGTACGAAACAAAATGGCAGAAATGTCTCCTTTGGAGTAGTAAAAAAAAAAAAAAACTTTATTCTTTTATTTTATATCAACCATATTATAGTGCATGTTCTCATTTTCTTTTTTTTCTCTTTCCTTCACCTGTTATTTTATTTTTTATTGTCTTATCCATTTACAGGAATATTTAAATTCTTTATTAACACACATTTAAAGCCCAAAATTAACCATCCGTAAAACCTAGCTTAATCTGAGCATAGCGTAAGGGCGTCCCTAGAACAAGCAGGCTGTGGCCCCAACAGATGAGATTGAAGATTTTTCCAGCTATCGGGAATGGTTGTCGATACCTTGAATGTAATCACTTTTTAGGCCACAATTTATTGATAATTATTTATAACTCTAGTTATTTCGTTGCAGCCTCCTCAGAACCAATATTCATTGAGCGGTATATTACAGCCGCATAACAGACCCTGCGTAATCTTCAACATTCATTAGTGCTAAGTTAGGGCAGCTCTTGTTCGAACTAAACTTTAAAGTTGTCCAAAGTTCTCTGAAGCTTAATAAACTTTTAGAACCGTGTCGCGCGAAATCTTTCAACTCGGAGCATTGTTGTGATGTTCCTTCAGCAACCGAAGTGTAAAGCATTGTAGAACCAACTCGCCTAACAATGTATATTTTATATAAAACTTCTCTATACCTTGTATTTGTTTTCCTTAAAGTTGTTTCATTTCGGCCTGCCTCTGACGTCTTATAATCTAAAATTGGTTTAATTGAAAGTGACGTAGGTAAAGATGCTGACAATAGATTAATATGCAGATTCACGATGTAGGTGATCGGGGATTACATGGAGACCACAGGAGAAGAATGTTTGCTCAGGCCAATCATAACACAAACATCCTCTTTGGAAAGTTATTCTTGAACTATTTATCATTCTTTTTCCTCTGCTCCTCTACTTTTCATAAATAAATATTTAGTTTGTAATTTTAGTCCGCCTCCAGTCAGTTCTCAATTTTTTTTTTTTCGCGATTGAGGAAATCTGTCGGCTATTTTCAGTTCTTAGTCAGCTCAAAATGTTTTTTAAGAAATGAAAAGAAAAAGTATTTTACAATATTCTAACCTAGACTGTATGTACGGAAAATTTTTTTTGACTTCGTCAACTTCTAAAACTTGGTTGCTTTTGTTGTATATTTATTGGTTTTTAAAGGCTACAGTTGGTTTATTTGGTGGTATATTTAACGGTTTATTTAAGACTATTACAGGCCTTATCGATGGACTAGCTGTCACAGTATTTTTTTTTTGTCTTTTATGTGGTAAAAACCTACAGTATATGCAATAAATATTGTCAAATATAAAATAACAAAGCATAACATATACAGAAAAAAACTCCAAATGTGCTTTAACATTGCTAAAATATTAGTCTATAAGTTAATATGCAATTAAAAAAACGTGTAATATGCTATAAAACAGCTACAATTTTCACATATAATACTTTCTGAATAGTACTAATGAAACGTATATTATTAAGGAAATATCCACTTGTTTAAAAAATAGGGACATACAGTGGCGGAAAAAAGTATTTGCATACCCAGTTTTTATAAAACTATCGATCATAATGGAAATAATAATCCACTGAACTTCACATTAATAAAAAGTATATTTAAAATTAAACAATATATGTGTACAATAATTAACTTTTTAAATTAATGGAAGAAAATAAAAATAAAAAATGAAATCCTCTGGCAAACAGTATTTGCATACTTTATTTTGAGAATAAATATAAATTTAATATTTCGTAAAAAGTCCATTGGCATCAAGAATTGCCTGTAGACGTCTGGGAATGGAGTGGACCAAGTTTTAATCAAGTGAAGACTGATTGTTTCCCATTCTTGGACCAGAACTTGTTCAAATGGTGTCTTCCACTGATGTGATGCTTTCTCACATTCTGATGCAAGATGTGCCATAAATTTAATGAATGTTTAATATAATCTGCAAATATTTAAAAAATCGTTCTCGAAAGTACCTTTAATATTTTTACTAGAAATAATTAAACATATCACATTTTTATTAGTGTTGAAAAACGGATAAATATAAACCATGAATTTTTTTTTCTGAAAACAGAAAAAACAATAAATTAGTGGTTGCTTTACGTTTGGTTTACATAAATCAAGTTTATTATTACCTTTTTTTATCTGTGGTACTTTAAATTTACGAAGGGATACTTATCTCGTTATTGTCAATTATTCATTCTATGTGGTCCTACTAGAAAATATCCGGAGGTTATGGGCCTACTCTAAACCATGAAAGAATCTGATTTCTACCTTAAGGAGAAATAAGGGAGCATATTTTTTCCAGCTTAAAAACTTTTTCGGAAATAAGAGTAGTGATATAAACTTATAATATACCATATTATAGGGGTATTCAAGATGTATTAAATGAAAAATGTTTTACCATGTTAAATTTTATAAGTATAGAATTGTGAGCAGCTCTATTTCAAATCATGCTAAAAGTTAACTACATAAGAGCTCCTAGCGGATTTTCTGAGCAACTTGTTTTATATACAACCTTTCCTTCTAAAACTTCATACTATTGTTTACTTCTAAGTTTTGATTAAAGTAATTTATTACAACATTCCTAAATTAAGAGAAAAGTGGAAGTTATATAAAAGTTTGGCTACTGAGTGCCATCTTCTGACTTCTGAGGAACAGAATCAAGAAGAGCTAATTGACGACTGTCATGGCATTATTATTACTGTCATTCATTGTTTTATTAGTTTTAGAAACATCCAAATACTAATACACAATCATAGCACAAAATAAGAGCAAGTACCCTGACACGACAACAAATAAATCGATGACGAACTCAGGTGGTTTGTTGCATGACGTCATTCTCCATGTAACAGACCTAGTTACAGAATCTCAACCATGTTATATTTTACATCGTTTAAACATGGTAAAAGAAGGAAATATTTCTCCATTTAACATTTTAAACTAAAGATCATTAAAACCCCTATTATAGAAAAATACTCGTATTTAACATAGAAAGTCGTAGGAGGTAATGGAGAATGACAAAAACGTATAAATAAAAGCCATGTTTTAATACGAGTTCTAACTGGTGAACGCATGCGTAGTTTGGCCACTTGGTAACATTTGTTTGTCACCAAAGTTGATAAATAATTAATTTTTTTTTTTTATTTCGCTTAACTTATACACGAGCCTTTCCGTTGAAAGGATGACTAAATCAACAAAATCGTTATTAGTATTTTCAAAATTGATTCAATAACAATAGAGCATTGAATAAATTGTTAAGAGCAGAATATAGATTTAAGCAAACTATGTTATTTTGTATTTCTACCATACTTTTAAGAAAAAGAAAAACATTAATATTTTGCAACAGAAAATATTATGAAATATATCTTTTTTAATATTAAATGAAATGCTAATTTGGAAAATTACTACCAATACTATTGCCACAGTGAATAATATAATAATATTATAAAGAAATAATAGAATATATAATATAACAATAATAAGAGAAGGCTGTGTGATTCGAGCTAGATTTTTTTTTGTACATAACGAAAAATGAACAGTAAGTCAATTTATTTTGGTAAATATCATTAATGAATTCTTAATTACCTTACCGTCATCATGCAGAAGTTCATCATCTGTAGTCTGTAGGTGTCAAATGGAACACACTACGTATTACACACGGCAAGGCGACACATTACTAAAGCATTCAGAATCATAAAGAACTCGAACGCAGAACACATGCAAAGGCCATAGCTTACAGAATATTAAACTAGAGCTAGATGAGTTACTTCCTTGAATATAATTTGTGCCCAGTTTCATTCCACCTGATTTAATAATGGCCACTTTTTGTTTGATACTAGCATTCTCCAAGAAGCTCCATGGGATAAAGTAGTCAATATTTCGGCCATTAATATAATTTGTAAAAATTATCCAATTTATGTATACACATTACAAGCATGTGAATGAGTTATTTGGAGTCGGTGAGACAAGCTGGCCTGAATTTGTAGCTGACCAGTTGAGTGTCGGTTTTTGGTCACAAATCAAAGAGCGCTTGTGCTGCACCCTAACATTTGTGTTCACTATTATTTTAAATAAATATTTATGATCTTCGATTTTTAAAAAAATGAAGAATATCTCCAACCTTTAGATTTAATAATTAACTCTAGTTTAAAATTGCATATTTTAAAAATTCTATCGATTTCGTATAGATTGTTTCAAATCTTGTTATAATAAGCGTTTTCTTTATTGTTTAACATAGCACAAATACATATTTATAAAGACATTATGTGTCTAGGTAATTAAATTAACAAGCTTTTGATCAAAATTCTAGAACGAAAATTTATAGATTATGTAATATTATTTCTATGAATTGCTCATCTACCATCTACTTTGCTGATATATGCGTTTCTTTACAATTCGCCTATAATTTATATATGTAATAGTCGTCAAAAGCCAAAAGAATTTGTACAAGTCTTGGATTTACGACAAGTGACAAAGATGAAGATCTTGCCTCAGATTATGATGGCATTGGATAAGTACAAGAACCAAGACTTAAGCAAGTCCATACGTTTGGCACTTACGACAAAGTCGCAGTACACACAAATATTTGGTAAGCAAATAAGGTAACAAACATTGGTATCGACATGGTTGAGTTCCAGAGAAGCAAATATGGTAGACGTCAGACTCATATCAGCTAGTACTTTCGATTCATATACTATTTCAACTTATACTATGTATACTATATACTGGGGATATTCATGATGAGTTAAATGTAAAATATTTTAGCTTGTTAAATTTTATAAGTATAGAATTGTGAGCAGCACGATTTCAAATCATGTTAAAGGTTAACTGCATAAGAGCTCCTAGCGGATTTTCTGAGCAACTTGTTTTAGACATAACCTTTCCTTTCAAACCTTCATGTTATTATTGTTTACTTTTAAGTTTTTATTAAAGTAATTTATTACAACTTTTCTAAATTGAGTGAAAAGTGGAAGTTGTGGAAAAGTATGGCTACTCAGTGTCTTGTTGATCTTCTGGCTTGTGACGAAGAGAATCAAGATGAGCTAATTGACAATTTTAATTACATTGTTATTATTGTCATCCATTGCTTTATTAGTTATAAAAACAACCAAAACAATACTAATACAATCAAAACAAACTACGAGCAAGTAACCTGACACACAAACAAAATGATGACGAGCTCAGTTGGTCTGTTGCGTGACGTCATTCTCCATTTAACAGACCTAGTAACAGACTCTCAACCATGCTACACGTTATATCTTTTTAACATGGTAAATGAAGGAAATATTTCTCCATTATAAATAACATTTTCCATTTAACACCCTTTAACATGATACAAACCATAAATACTCCTATTATATTAAAAAAACAAAACAAAGTACAGATGAACAAAATGAAAAGAAACGTGATTATCGGTAAAGTACGTTGTATATATGACAAAAAATGATAGAAATGGTACGAAATAACCTATAATTCAATTTTCGTTTTAGAATTTTTATCAGATACTTCTTAATTTAATTTATTTTAGTTAGTCAAATAAATTTGTTTTTAAATTAATCTAAGGCAATACCCACCAATGGTGATGTTTGCCCATGCGCGCTCATGTTCAATCTTCAATATATTTCTGATCACATTAAAACAATCCGATAGTCAAAAGTAAAATCAAGTACGATAATAAAACAGAGAATTATGTTGGACGGAATAATATAGAATATATTCTAAAAAAAGGAATTTAAAAAGAAAATAAATGAAAAGATAGGTGAATGAATGAGAAAACAGCATAATAAAAAAGAAAAAATAAGGAAATGAAGAAATGGCTTAAAAATGGAATTTAATATTATATTTATTGTATATAATCATATATATTTGTTTTGTTATTAAATGATGAAATACTAGTATTTCAGAGATGTAAAAGCTATTATCAGTTAGTAAAGTTTCTATATGATATGGGATTCCGGAGTGTCTATCAAATAAAGTCTGTCAGTTAACAGTAAGTTGTACACGTTATACTGTCTGCATGTTGGTCTTGATGTTTCTGACAGCAGAAGTTATAAATAACCTCTATGCAAAATGTTTATTATTGTAATAATAAATTTTAAAAAAACCTCTAAATTTAATTTGAAATAGTGTGTTTACATCCAATTGGTAGATTTTTCAAATATAAAAGCATTAACCAGAGTTAATTATTGATTTCGAAGGTTGGGGAAATTCTTTAAGTAATTGAAATACTAAGAGTTCAAATTACTATTTCCTTTCATTTCTCTTTTCTTTTAGTTTATCTTTTTATGATGCAAATAGAGTAAATGGAATGTAATACCCGACCAAAGTCAAAAGTAAATTTGGTTATACAATGTTATACTTATAACATTTAGCATGTTAAAACTTTTTACATTCGACTCATCATGAATACCCCTAATATATTTATACCAAATAGATAGAAATTTAAAATATATATTCGTTAGGCAAACCTATAGAGGCACTTTAGGAGTAACTTACCAGCTCAATACTCAGATATTTTTGTTGTTTATCCTTTGTATTGAGAGTCAATTATTTTTTAAATTATTATTTAAAAATAATTTCTGATGACAGTTTTATTGTTCCTTGTTTGTATGGATTTTTTTATGTTTAAGACATTGACAGATTATATTATCATATAATCAATATGCATGAGATATTATATCATAGATGCATTCTTCCCGGAATATTGCAGTGTTATATAGTCACCTAGCCTTCAATAAAATGCACGTTCATCTGATATACATAGTTTATAACATGAATCATCCGAAAAGAGTACAGTTCTACGTTAGTTTTCATTTCGCGTCACGACCTTTCGTGGCTACCCTACTTCGATGATTCACGGTGACTGATCTGGGTCGTAAATAGATTGAAGTGTTCTTGTTATCCGTAAATTTTCTTACAGAGCCTACTTTTAGATAGATTCTAAGTAGTTAATAAGCAATGATACCTGAATTCGGGCCTGATATGCCAAACTTGTAGGATAAATTTAATTGAATATCTCTGATAAATGAGGAGGAGAATTTACCCAACTTGTAATTTACAGGAGCAAAGAATGCTGTTCTAAACAGTAAAATATTTCGTCCTGTTGCAACTACAGTCATAGTACAAGAGCCGAAAAGAAAAAAAGGCAATTATCTCACCCCAATTTTTTATTACTTTAATGAAAACTGGGTATAATTACTAGTAAAAATGAGTCTGCCAAGTATAGGTAGGGGGAATAAGAAATAGCGGCTGTTTCAAAACCTTTAAAAAAACATTAATTTTTCATTCGGAGCTCTATATCTTAAAAACTATCAACAACACTAGAAAGTCTAAGAGAACATTATTTAAAGAAGGTTAAATTTTCTGAAATGTAAGCCCTAAAAGAGCTATTTACGTCCAATAGTTCTCGAGATATAGCTTTTTAAAAAGAAAAATTTCTTAAAAATCTACTGAAAGATTAGTACTTAGTTAATTTATTTTGAGAAATCTATATCTCAGGACCTACAGATGTCTATTAGCACTCAAATTAAAGCTAGCTGAATGGACTATAAAGAACTTTATGACCTTTATCTTCGTAGGAATAGTAGTGTTCATAATATTTGCTAAAATAAATTGATTTATAGTTGTTCCGCCATAAGTTTTATTTATGAAAATCTTCATTTCAGAAATCTTTGGACGAATAGATGTCTGGCAGCACTCATAATAAAGCTAGTTAAATTTACTACAAAATAGTTAAAATGTTATCTTTGTAGGAGAAGTAGTTTTTATGATATTTGACAAAATAAACTCACAAAATGTTATATAAAATATATCTCTTGATCCATAAGACGCATATATGTCTGCCAACACTCAAAATATAAGAAAATTTAACTTACTTAAACTAGATTATGACATTTATCTTCCTAGGGGTAGTATTTTTTATGATATTCACATATGAATATAAATTTGGCAAATGAAAATTTTTCCGAACAACTATAAATCAATTTATTTTAGAAAATTTCATGAAAACTACTACTCCTACGAAGATAAACATCATAAACTATTTTATAGCTCATAAAACTAGCTTTAATTTGAGTGCTAATAGACATCTTTACGTCAAATGGTTTTTGAGATATAAATTTTTCAAAATAAACTCACTAACTACTGATCTTTCAGTACGTCCCATAAAACATTTTTATGAAATATTGCTTTTTAAAAAGCTATATCTCAAAAACTATTTAACGTAAATAACTATTAAGGCTCACATTTTAGCAAATTTACTCTTCTTTAAATGACGTTCTCTTAGGTTTTCTTGTGTTGTTCCTACTTTTTAAGATATAGAGCTCCGAATGGTGGTTCCTAAGATGTACTTTTCAAAAATCAAAAATTCTATCCGAACTACTATAAATTAATATTTTAGGAATATATATTGTAAAATATCATAAAACAATACTACTCCTACGAAGATAAACGTTATTAACTACTGTATTGTACATTTAACTAGCTTATTTTGAGTGCTGAAGACATCTATACGTTTTATGATTTCCGAGATGTAGATTTCTCAAAATAAATACACAGTTAAAACTGGACGCAATCTATACAGTTCCCGACAGTCAAAAATAGCAATAATTTACCATTACCATTCACAGTTTTAATTAATTAATGGATGACAGTATTAATTAAAAATCGTTTAAAAGCAACTCGGATTTGTGACTTTAAATTTAAAAACAAGAACGGAATTTTATCCTTTTACGAAAAACATCCGTGTTTCAGAGAGCTCCCTAAATCCACAAGGTTGACTCACGGTTACAGAACAATAATTACCAGCTGCAGTCGGATTCGAACCCGTGTCCTTGGGGCTGATATCACAGCTTTTTATCCGCTGAACCATGTGAAGAATAACACCTTAAAAATTTAAAAAAACGCAAAGGATGGATGTTTTTTAATTGCCCCCTTGCGGAAAAGCAGTTTGACTGCAATCTAGCTATTACTCACGGGTATTCGGATTTCGCCAATAAAACCAATTTTCATCACAGGTGACAACCTTCCGGTAAAATCTCATACCAGCAGGGGTTTTACAACAAATTTCAAAAAAACTCTTAGCTGATTGCTGAGGAGTAAGTTCGTGAGGGCTCTTTTTCACTTTCCCAATTGAAAGTAGATGGCGACTAACAGTATCTTTTGACACAACGCACTCCCTGGCCAGTACGCGAGTACTTGTGGTAGGATTTGCTTCAACACCTTCCTGTAGAACCTCATCAATATCCATTAATGATCGCCCGGAGCCCTTTTCTTTTCAGTCGTATCTCCACCGCTAAATTTTCCAAACTAGCCGCGTAGTGCGCTGGTAAAGGACACCTCCTCCTTCATGTTTAATAATTTCACGAGTTGCTTCAGCGGCTGTGAAATTTTTTCCGGTAATTCCTTAAAATTACAAGAATTTCGTAGGATACTGTCATGTTTTTTCTTTGAAGCTAATAACTAAAAAAAAACTGAGGCTTTTTTTGAAGATGTCGAATGGGATTAAACAAGCTTAGAGAATGTTCTAAAGGGATTATTAAGTACTGGTAAGTATTAAATAAGATTAAAATATTTACAGTCCGTTGAATTTGATAAATCGATAATGTATTTTTTATACACTTCATTATTATTAATGTAAAATTAAAAATAAAAGGTTTGAAGTTGCAAAGTAACTCAGAAAGAGAAAAAACAACAAAAATTAGTGTCTTCGAAAAATATAATCACTTTTAAAAAAGTGGAAAAGAAATTGACAATTTTGGTGACAAAATAATATAATAAAGATAGTTTAGGCAACGAAGACTCCTTAAACAAAATTAATTATAACGTATTGTATTTCATGTCATAGTTTAGGGCTTAACTGATTAGTTTCATTGAGTTATTCTTGTTTTCATTGCATAGGTACTTCACGTAGTAAAAATGGCGAATCACAACAGAAAGAACAAAAAACAAATTAAAATAATTACTTTCATAACAATGAACGAGTCCTTCATGAATAGTATTAAATATAGGATTAGCGTATATAGTATTTGTTGAGAAGTATCTCTATGTATTAGGGAAAGAGCTGCTATGATGGGAAGGGAAGTTTTAATCGAATTAACAATTAGTTAACGAGCCCCGGTTAGGCAAGGCTATACAGTTCCTAGTCATTCTACTTGCTATTATTAATTATTGTATTACGTTCTGTCGTTTGTTTATTAGCCAAAATGGAAGCGACAAAGTACTATCTTTTTTTTTTTTTTTAATACGTCATACGAACAAATTAGAGATAATTCAAAATGGATTCACTTATTTGTGGCTTGCTATTAAAATTTTACTATAATAATAAAATATAAGGCTTAGATAACCCGTTAGGGAAGGTTCGATGCAGATAGTACCTGCTACACACATCTAACCAATGACGCACCCCAAACTCAAATCCACAAGATTAGTCCTGACGCAATCCTCCCATCAACGTTTTGGTCGACCTCCCAGGCGTATACCCCTCGGATTGGTGTTTATTAACACATATTTGTCCAGAAGGTTTTTTTACCGCCATTCTCAAAATGCTGACTTTTTTTACACTATCTATATAAATGATATGGCCTATATAAAGTAACTTGTTAAAAATCATATATTTTGAAAAAGATACAAAACAAACTTGTCTTTACATATAAATTTTAAAAAACAATTTTTGTTTTCTGTTAAAAAAAATTAAATACACAAAAAAAAGTTGACATGAGTTGCTGAAGCAAATTAATTTCGAATCATTAATTTTATACATAATTAATATATTCGTTGAAGAAATATGAATATTAAAATGGAATAGGGATGATAGAATATTGAATAAATAGGGAAAAGTAATATGGCTTAAGAAGGAGGAAAACAAATTTAAAAAAAAAAATATTTTTTTAAGAGCAAAAAAAAATAATAAAAAAATATTCTATTTAGTTAATATATGATTATTGTTTAAAAAAGGAAAAGGTAGATAAAAACAATGGTTTCATTGTTAATACATGATAGTGTATAAGTTACGTGTTTGCGTTGAAAAACAAATAAAAAACGAAAAAGGATATCGGAAGAACACCCACTGAATGTGTAAACAAGACTGACTTTATTATTATTTTTGTATGTTTTTATTCTTTATGTATGCCCATTGACTTTATTTGGTCCAGTACCACTGTATATACACATCTTCGATCTTGTATCTTTTTCAGCTGACATCTCACTCAGGCCGTAACTTATATATTTCCAATCATCGCTTGATGGGTGAACTTTGTTTTTTAGCAGCCCAATGCATTTGGGTAGCATTGCCAAATAAAGCATTTCTCTCGTTTCATATGACAGTACTTGTCAACTATCTGTCAGTAAAACCTGTGATTAGCATAAATTATTACTCATATTATTCACGTGGATGCATAGGTTTTTCGATTTTAGGAATTGAGAAACAATGAAACCAAGGTAGTTTAGCCTCTTTAATTTGAGAAATTATAGTTGCCGGATATTAGAACATCACTTTAATTTGGCATACTAATAAGTGACATTAGAGCGTCTGGGAAATCCTGCTTGCGTAAAATAGTTTTCGTTTACGAGCTCGTTTAAAGATACCATGTAATACCAATATTGTTTGTTTGAGATTTATAATTTTTCATTCGATATTTTTTTACTGGTGCCAGAGTTAGTAGTCGTTTACAAAACGTAGTATTGATAAGTTTTGAGTTTCGTACTAAAGACATTTTATTAAACACTAATAATTTAATTGAACCTCTTTATTAATAATTATAGCTTCAAGTTCTGAAGCATTGACCTGAAAATTAAATTTATCTCTTAAGTATGGAAGCACCTCGAGCGAGCTTTCGTTAACGAACGATTAGTCTCGAATTGGAATAGAAATGATACTGTGAGACGACCTGAAACTATTAGCGATTTGCGTCATAAGGACTCGAACTATATCCATCGAGTATGAAGGAGGCACTGGAGGGCGGTGACCCGGACGGCAAAGAGATTAGCATTCTGTAGTGTCCACCTTCACGTACTATATCGTATAGTCTCTTTGCCATCTCACGGCTTCCCATATCATCCCTCTTTCTCAAATATTCAAACAGAAGTCAGAAATAAAAGAGATGTTAGTTCATTTTAATCTGATTTGAGTTTCATTCCGAATTTTTTAGTAAAAACTATTTAGATAATTATTTTATTGTGAAAAAAACTCAATCTTTCTATTCGAATATTTTTTTTCACTTTATATGTATGAATTAGAGCTCTTAATCCCTACAACTGTAAATAGTTTTAAAAATCAGTTTCTACAATTTGACAGAAACGGATTTCTGGCACTTATAAAACTATTACTGATTATCTAAATGATTATAATTAAAAAAAATGGGAATGAGGATTTTTTCCTGTAACGGGTAAACGGTGCATTCTAGCGAAAAAGTTCCATTATAAGAAATTAGCATTACCTCCTGAGCAAAAAAGAGCATTAAATTCTACATCTAAATACCATGACTTATTAATTCGGCCAATTAGTATGTTGTAAACTGTAAACCATAATAAAACCAAAAACGAATTACTTTTTTAGAAATTTTGCCCAAAATTGAGGTATAATCTGATAAATTAACGAATGAGAAATTTTAGACCTTTCTTTCGAATTCGCCTCTAAAGCCAAAATGATGGATTCTAGTGGAAAAAATATATAATAAAACAAATTAAAGAGCATTAATCCGGTATCTTAAGGTTTTTTGGGAAGTGTCTTATATCGCTTATTAAATAATGATAATACCCCTTATTTAAAAAAAAAAAAAAAAAAAAAAAAAATTAGTCTAAAACTACGCATTAAAGTTTAATTTTTTAAGCACAAAAGCAAGCCACCGGTTTTGTTGTAATATGACATCATTTCGACATAAATATACACTTGGCTTATCTACTCAGCGCGATTGTTATTTTAATTTATTTCGTTTTCTAGTTTTCTTTGTTATTTAAACAATTATATATTATGAGTTATAATTCTTATCGTTCTTCTGAAGTACCTAATCGCAAAAATGCTACAATAAAGACACAACATTGTTCATCGAAATTCCAAAAGATGTCATAACTAGAAATACTTGATTAAAGCTGGCTAAAAGGGATCCAAAATTACATTCGACTCTAAATAATATATTATATTTTTGTGTAAATGACTTCGATCTAAGTATAATGCAAGTTACAAATTGTAAGTTCATTAGAGGTTATATTTATTCCGAAAACTACTTAAAGGACCAGAAAACGTAATTATTTTGCCTTGCAGTCAGAAAACTTTGTGTTTAGATGTTGTTATAACTTTGTGCTATATGTAACAGTGTTTTAACATTTCTAAACTGTAAAGAATAGTAATCCGGGTTCGTTTCAAACAAATTTCACTAACATTAAAGGAAAATTTCCATTTTCTGCTTTCAGGAAACCATATTCCATGGTTGTTTTTTTAAAAGAAAACAAATGAAAATTCTTAACAGCAAAAAATTTTAAATTGCTAAATGAGTGTGTTTACTTATGTATAAATTATTATAAAACCATAATGGCGCCTAGCGTTTTCCTTCTGTTGGTAAACAGATTAAAAATCTTTTTTTTTTTAAACTAATATTATATGGCAATAATATTAACATTATTTTTTTATGTCATGGGACAAAAGAGTACCATAATGTAACAATTCGGGCAAGCTATTTGGTCGTAAATTCCTTAACTCTGGTTGTTCCTAAGGCTCTAGTTACAGGCCATAAATAACCGAACAGGTGATTGACGATTACTTCACTGAATTATTGCGTTATGGAACTCATTCCATGCATAATTTAATGTAGCTTTTAGGTTAAAAACCTAAATTAAGATCTAAAATTTCTAATTCGTTCCTCATCAAACTAATAAGCTGTTTTAGGATCTGTGATAGAAACAAATTTTCAAAAATAATTTGCAGATGTATGTACGTAAAAACCAGAGAGAAGGTAGAAAATCAATGGAATGGATTTTCTACCATCACTCTGTTGTTTGTTTTTGCACGAAAGTGCAGTCCGAAACGTTGAGGCAATAAGTGATCCTATGAATAGAAATTTTCAAATAAAAAGATTTTTTTTTCGTTAAAAAATTATATTACCATCCAATAATTAATAACACTAATATATAATATCACTGTTATTTAGACCCGTAGACACCTTGACTGTGAACTGTTTCACGTTTTAACCATTAAAACCTAACCTTATAATGTATTGTGATTTGTAACAAAAACAAATATATATTGAAATGTATGAGAGGCACCAGCTGGAATTTTTTAACTTAAAATAATTTCTTTTGTTGGCATGCCAAAGATACCGCCGGACCCATGCAAATATCCATCGGCAACAGATCTAAAGAAATGTACAAAAGTTTATAGATAACAGATGGTATGCACCCTCTGGGAACGGTTGACCGTGTAGACAGAGTTAAACAAACAAACAGCCCTTATCTTGCACGTGGCCAGTTTAGACATTAGAAAGTACAGAGAAATAGCCGCCGTCATTGAAAACAAATAAACACCCCTTATCTCACACGGGGCCTCTCTAAAAACCTCGGGAAAAATACAATAAGCCGCCAGAAGCCGGCTTTCTTCAAAGAAGAAACTTTAAAAGATGAAAGGTAGGAAAAAGACCGACTTTCGTCGAAGGTCATAGGACCTTCTCACCCCCTCTGAAAATAGAGGAACCAATCAAAGGACAGAAATCAAAAGAAGGAGGATTCAGAAGGAGAGGGGAGAAAATTAACAAAAGGGCAGGAAAAAGAGTTTTTGGGGAACAGTCAGAGTAGAGGACACAGTCGGGTGGACAGAGTTTGGTAGAGAGTCTCAGGAGGAGGTTCGAAGGAGCCTGGAGTTGAACACAGCCTGAGAGAGCCGGACGGAAGAGACACAGTCTGGGAGAGATGAACACCTGAAGACAGGCCGGAGGAAGAGAGAGCGGCAGCCAGGAGGCGGATATGGACGCTCTTCCGCGACAACCGCCAAGCCGACCGATGTACCGAAACAAGTAAGACCTTTTCTGATGTAATTAGAATGGCAGTAATAGAATTAATAACTTAGAGTCAGTATAAATATCAAAGATCACAACTGGTACTTCTCAATTCATTATCTTATAATTAAAGTATAAGGAAACAAGTCTACCATGCTCTCTCATAATAGTATTCTTGATAATGTGTATATAATTGTAAATATAGGGTCTTTTTTTAAGCTAGATAGAACTTTAAATTGTAAAAAGTAACACAAAAAATTAAATTGTAATCAAAATTTTTTTTTATTTGTTTCAGTATACTCTGACAAATCATCATGAATAGACTCACGCGTCGTTCTTTCGCCGATTGGGCTCTAGAGCAGTTGGCAACTGACCCGTTGTTTTATCGCAAAATTGTATTCAGCGATGAG